>NC_031987.2:6906069-7206069 GCF_001858045.2 Oreochromis niloticus
CTTCTAAGATTAGGTTTAAAGGTTTCCTTTTTGCTAAATCATATAGTTAGGGCTGGATCAGGTGACCCTGAATTCTCCGTTGGTTATGCTGCAATAGGTGTAGGCTGCTGGGTTTTTCTCTGTATGTATTATTGCAGGGTCTACCTTACAATATAAAGCACCTTGAGGTGTTGTTGTGATATGGCGCTGTTTAAATAAAATTGTTGTCTTTCAGTGTACTTGGTCATTACTTGATGTGTTTTCAATTTTTTTCTGTAACAATAGCACTGAAACCTTTTCTCTTCCAAAGTGTAATTTCTCAGTTTAATGCACGGTTACACCAAATAAATGAATCTCAGGTAATCTAATTCCTTTGTGGTTTTGAAGAACCACATAAATGACTTGAGCTTAGCTGATTTTGCTAAACCTGACAAATCAATGTCTATGTTATTATTTCGTTTTTTTGTTTGTTTGTTTTTTACAAATTTGTCTCTATTGTTCTGGATTTGGGTGCTCTCATATATAAAATCTACCAAGGAGATCCAGTAATAAATCTCTAATTTTGGCCTCACCCTTCCCAGGATCCATCAGGTCTCTGAACCTTCCTGCAGTACTCCAGCCCCTCTCTCAGAGTTGACCTGAAGAAGACACAGCAAACTCAGAGGATCCTCCTGAACTTAAGCGACAACTGAGAAAACACATATGCTTTGTTGGTTTTATACTCATTTTATTAGGTCAGCTTTAGTTTAAGCCCTGCTAATACTTTGGACAATTACAGAAGAATCTCACACTGTGGACACATTTGCTCCAATGGGTTTATGAGGGGGAGCTAAAAGGGCAGAAAAGATGGCAGTAAGTGTAGCTAATGTCCAGCCTTTGCTGTCACTTGCCCGTCTGTCGAGTGATATGCACAAGAGTTCAGGATTGCAGTGCATGTATGAAAACAGTTTTAGGAGAGCATACCTCCAAACAACGTGTTTATACCTTATCTCCTCGGCACGGTGATCAGGGTAGACCTTCTGGAAGTGCCTCAGAGCCTGCATAACCGCTGAGGTGCACTCCACATATGTGTAATCAATCATGATGTCGCCTGTTTGTGTGTGAATGTAAGAGAAACAAGAGAAAGACAGACAAGGCACAAAGTAACAGTGAAAAACAAACATTTCACAACATGTTCTACATCCTCATTTTCAGCGGAAAATGAGGGAGTCTTTGATTTTCTGCCCTTTGACACTTGAAAGATTATTGCCACATTTTCAGTACGCAATGGAAACAAAGGTTTCCACGGTCCAAACATCATGTTTATATTTAGTGCCTCCCTTTTTCATATCTACATATTTACAGTTTAAAAGACTCAGACATTCCCAGCAACAGCCGGGAACTCCTCCTCACATGACTCTTTGAAATCAAAGTTTCTTTTATACAGAGAAATTTTTTTCAGTAAGATGTTGGCAACACACTCACCGAAAACCTCAGAGGGGTTGAGCAGCTCCAGGAGTCTCCCTCCTCTCTTAGTTTCATATGTGGCAAATCCACCATCTGTGTTTCTCATGCTCAGCAGCTACAAAAACAGAGTATTTAGTTGGTTTATTTAAAAGACGAGCAGAAGCCTGTTGCAGCAGACCTGCAGATCTCTGGGATGTGTGGGACATAAATAACAAACAGGATGTGGAGAGTATGAACTGTAAAAAAAAAAAAAAAAAAAAAAAGCTTACTGACTAAGTCCTCCTTTTTTAGACTCACCACGTTGACGGCATCACACAGACGCTCGGAGTTGACGGGCTGCCTGATGGAGGGGCAGAGCTCCTGCAGCAGCATCAGTGACTTCAGGCCTTCTGCAGTGCAGTCGGCCACAATCCAACCACAGTCACGTGTACTGAAGGGGAAACCTCCCTGAAACAAATGCAGCGCATGCTTTACATAATGTACATAAGCTAAATTTAAGACGGTTCATGTTTCGACGAAGGACAACCGAGTGATTTATTTAACAATGATAAATAAACTGGTTAAAAGCGACTGCAGGGTGATAATATCTGTACCTTATTCATCTGTCTGTAGTACTTCTGATATTGAGGAGGATTCTCCGGGATCTGTAAGAGCGAAAAACTGGTCAGCCATTTGAAATAAACATTTTTTTTGAAGTGTCAAAATAAAACCCATTGTGATGAAGTCTTGAAACTTGGGGCCATCTTAGAAGCTCATGCAGCATGTATTTGGCCCGTTATCTTAAAACATACAATTACATTTCAATGGTCATCAGGACACAGAAACTGCATGTTAAAATCACCAGTCAAATTGGATTAAAATCACTTAAGTATCTGCAAACGTTTCTCCAAATAAAGTTTTAAAAAAACATTTTTCACTAAAAGGTATTACTTCTATGATCATCATTGCTGTTAGGGAATTCACCCATAGATTATAATTCAGGATTCTTTGAGTTCTGGAAGAAAAACTAAAATATACTACTAAAACAATGTGTACTACTTTCTGCTTTCCAACTTTAATGTTTAGGTGAATTATCCCAATCAGAAGCTAGTTTTTCAGATTATTCAGACCCCACATAAATATGCAAAGAACACAAAAAATATGTTTTCATTATGAAAGCCATTCGGTGGATAAAGTGCATCTCCTTGCTCTACCTGTGTGATAGTGAGAAACTGATGGGCGTCTCGAAGGCATTCAGCTAGTTTTGGGTCGTCCTGAGCTCCTGCCTGAAAAAAACAAAACAAAACTGCAACACACAAAACTTTCTGAGTAGTTTTCCTGATGTGTTTTTATGTCAAACACAGCACTAAAACAGCTCTTCTCAAGGACTAAATTACACAGGTAACATTTCTGTTACCAGATAATATTTATTGACAAAGTTGATCGTGACGTCCCATTTAGGACTTTGTGTTGGCTCAGTGTTTGGCTAGTTCGACTCTCATCAAAATTTACTCACTGATTTTATATGTGGAGTTTCTCAGGGCTCAATTCTGGGTACACAGCTGTGTCTGAGTACAATAACATGCATTTTACCTAAATTTAGAAGCAAAAAGTTATCCAGGTCATCCAGGTTATATCTTTAAGACATTGCTGTCTGTTTTCTGGTTTCATAGATAGATAGAGCTGGGTGTCATCTGCATAGCAGTGAAAATGTATGCTGTGCCTTCTAATGATGCTGCCTAAGGGAAGCATGTATAATGTAAACAGAATTGGTCCTAGCACTGAACCCTGTGGAACTCCATAACTAACCTTAGTGTGTGAAGAGGACTCTCCTTTTACATTAACAAATTGGAGTCTAGTAGATAGATATGATAAAAACCACTGCAGTGCAGTACCTGTAATACCTACAGCATGCTCTAATCGCTATAATAAGATATTATGGTCAACAGTATCGAACGCTGCACTGAGGTCTAGCAGGACAAGCACAGAGATGAGTCCACTGTCAGAGGCCATAAGAAGATCATTTGTAACCTTCACTAAAGCTGTTTCTGTGCTGTGATGAGCTCTGAAACCTGACTGAAACTTCAAATAAGCCATTTCTCTGTAGATGATCTGTTAGCTGTTTCATAACTACTCTTTCAAGGATTTGAATTCCATATGAAATGAAGGTTGGAGATTGGTCTATAATTAGCGAAGACAGCTCAGTCAAGGGATGGATGATTAAGTAATGGTTTAACTACTGCCAGCTTGAAGGCCTGTGGAACAGAGCTAATTATTAGAGATAGGCTGCTTGTATTTAAGATTGAAGCATTAATTAATGGTAGCACTTCTTTAAGTAGTCTTGTCAAATACAGATGGAGGGGTGTTGGAGGGGTTTTATATATGAGCATGAATGTGCTTCGGCTGAAATTACTGTAAGCATTAGAGGTCATCTTTGTCTTACCTCGAGGTAAGCCTGCACAGCAAAGCAGGTGTCCCAGAGCTGAGATCCATTCGTCCCCTGTGTCAGAGAAGAGATGGGATTAAACCCAAAGCATGAAACAAACAAGTAAACTAAAACAATGTGTTTAGAAGGCAATAAGTTTATGTATTCAAGTAGATTTTGGGCTATTCTTTGGATTAATGCACCGCCTGAACTTTAGCTGTCGCCGAAACTAATTCTATGGATTCTTCTTTCTACATCGGTGATGCACCATTCTCCTCTATATCTCACACTTAATGACATTTTTCTGTTGTGAGAATAATATGGATTTAATAAAGGCTCAGTAAAGAGTTTCTTCTTTCTTCTTTTGCAAGCTGGAGGTGCAAAGATCCTCACAAACACACCTTCAAATGTTAAAGAGGTCAAACAAAGACGGAACAAATTCTCACCTGCATTTTCATCCCATCCAGTCCCAACCTGGTACACAGAGAACTTACAGTAAGTTTATCAGTTTTACACCTTTTGTTTTTCCATCTGTATGTTGCATGGTTGAAGTTGTTCTTGAAGCTGGAGTTTGTTTTGTTTTATTACTGAATTGTTCGAGATCGGCTGACTGACCAGAGGTAGTCCGGGATCCTGGACACGTGCTCCTGAAAGACTGCAGAGGAGGGACCATCGACATACCAGCGAACCAGCATGTTGATAGTCTTGGAGATCTGAAGAGAACCATCAGCAGATAACTAACTGCACGTTGCTCTTTTTATTTTACATTGTTGGTTTAAATAAGATGATTTTGTGAAATTTTGCACCTAGAAGCTCAAACTCCACAAAAACTGTGTTCTTTGCTTCGAGTATCTGTGTATTAGTTACCGGGCCAATGCTGATGCATTTCGTGAAGCGATCGTCGGCCTTGATGTGATCATACAGCTCTTTGACTGCTTTTCCTCTCAGTGTGGTGCTGTGGTGGGCTTCGTATACATTTAACACCACTGCAGGCCAAAAGGGACAAAGTCACAGGGTTAGAGGATAGAGTGGAGGGGAATACCCACTGAAAACACTTATTACCATCCTCACTGTGTAAAACACCCTCCAGACAAATCTTTTCTCTTTCCTTCATGTCTGCTGCTGAAAGCTTTGCTGTTGTGCAAAACATCTGTGAGTCCATTTGTTCTTAGCAGTCATTACAACCCAACTGTTTTAAATGTGCAGCTCCTGCAGGCAGGTATTCACAGGTCAGACTTACTGTAAGCGACTGTGAGCAGCGAGCTGTGAGGTGTGTACATGTCACATGCTGCCACGTTGTTCCTCTGAGCCGGCCAGTTTATAGAAGCATAGTCCTGCACGTAAAGCTCCTATAGCTCAAAGAACAAGGCCCATGTTATTGATATGCATACAGACTACAGAAGAAGAGAACAATTAAAGGCAAAACACAGGCACAGGCACACACTCTATTCACATAATTCTCCTAGACTCCAACCTCAGCCTAAAAAAATAAGAACAAGGAAGAGACAGACAGACAGGTTGATACGAAAAAAGGAAGAAAAAAAACATAAAAAGCGAGAATGAAACGAAACGAAAAGAAGAAAATAAGAAAAGGAAAGGACTGATGGGACTAAAGTGAAAAAAATGGAGGAAGAAAGGATATAAGGAAGGAAGAAGACAGAAGAAAGAAATATATAAATGAAAGAAAAGAAGGAATGGATGAAGTTGAGAAGGAAGAAAGGAAAGACAGAAGGAATTTTGTATAATTCAACTTTAGTCTCAGTCTAATCACTGATGACTCTGTTGAATAAAATGGAAACCAGTCATTAACCAAAACCTTTTAAAACACCTGTACAGCAGGCATCTCCACAGCTGATCGCAGTTATTCTCTATTTTTACTAACGCTGATATATTTACTAATATTATCATTATTTAAATCCTCATTAACGGCAAAGATGATCAGGTTTTATTACAGTAACAGCAGGACTGTTTTTGTGCTGAACTTGTCCACATGACATCACCAGGTAAGCCACTGCTGGGATGCAAATACAACACTGAACAGTTTGGCCGTACTGTGTTTGAGCATGGCGCCCCCATGTGGAACACGGTGGACTGCACACCTGTCTGAGGCTGAGAACCAGGGGATCTTCGTCTGCAGCCAGTCTGACCGCATAACAGTAACTCATTGGGAGGTAGACCTGCCGACAGTGACACCACAGGGTGGAGGGGTGGGCTGGCATCCAGGTGGGGAAGAGCCTGGAAGAGACAGATACACATCAGGAATCCTGGAACATTTATATTTGAGGGAAAATGATCAGTCTGTCCTTCCATTCTACTCAGAAAAATCACAAGTCAGGGTCAGAGTCATGACCAACAACGCCGCAGAGGGTTAAACTCTTGTTTCATGTAACACACCTGTGAGAGGCCACAGAGCTGCACACGAGCCTGGAAATCATCTCCCACTCACCACATCTCAGGCAGGAGTGTGTTCATTCCCTCCCAGCTGTAGACGTTCAAAATGGCCAACCAGAATTTACCCCACGAGGGAATCCCGACTGCTCCGCCTGTACCAGATAAACATAGAGCGCTATGATACACTGCAGCTCAAAACATGACACCATGGAGAAAAATGCACACTGAACATGTCAGACCTTTGCTGTGCAGGTTGTTCCTGGCACGAACCATGTCTGGATCATCGGGATCCACTCCCAGGATCCGAAGTGAGGTGTAGCTCAGCGCCGTGCCAAAGACGGTGGACTTGTCTTCAACATGTCTGCAGAAGTGACACACACATGCTCACTGCTGCTGTGATCAGCGCTTGAGGGGTTGACTTTGGAAACGTGCTCTCCTGGGATCATTTTAGAGCAGTTTAGCAGCACTAAACTTGCCTCTCTGTTATATGTTCTGTTACATGTGTTTGTTGTCTTTCTACTTCTCCTGCCATCGTGTTTTGTGTTAGTCTTTGTGTCTCAGTGCTTCTTATTCGTTTGTTTTCCCCTGTTTGGTTCTGATTTAAATCAGGTAAGAGTTTTGATGTAATAACAGGTTGGAATCCAAGTTATTACTGATATCAGCTCCACATGAGTGATAAGGTTGGTATGGTGATATGAACATTAAAAGAATATAAAAAAACATGTGTTGACTTACAGACCCCAGCCTCCATCAGGGAGCTGGACTGAGCGCAGGTACCTCACCATCTCCATCTTCCAGGCCTCAGGCAGAGAGATCTTAGCTACATGGCAGGTGATCAGGAGACCTGTGGAAGCACCCGAACAAAGACATGAAATCCCTCACACCCTTATTTATATTATAGCATCAATTCACAACAACAGCCACCTCAAGCCGTTTTATATTTTAAGTTGAAGACCCTAATACAGAGAAAACACCAACAATCAAAACAAAGGACAAACTCCATTTGAACAGGTAACCTGCAGAACCAGTCTCAGGGAGGACAGTCATCTGTGTGAACGAGGAGGGAGATGGACAAAAGACAAACTATGGCACAGAGAGCCAGCGTTTAATAATTGCTAAATATTCAGTGCTATAGTGGTGCATAAAGAGGGGAAGAAGAAACACTCAGTGCATCATAGGAACCCCCCAGCAGCTTTGGACTATTGCAGCGTAACTAAGGATGGATTCAGGGTTATCTGATCCAGCCCGAAGCATAATCTTTATCAAAAAGGACAGTTTAAGCCTAATCTTAAATCTGAAAAGTAGAGAGGGTGTCTGTCTCCTGAATCCAAACTGGGACCTGGTTCCACAGAAGAGGGGCCTGAAAGCTGAGGGCTCTGCCTCCCATTCTACTTTTAACCATCCCAGGAACCACAAGTGAGCCCGCAGTCTGAGCACTACGAGGTTTTTAAGATAAGATGGGTCCTGACTGTTCAGGACCTTGTATGTAAGGAGCAGAATTTTAAACTCAATTCTGAATATAACAGGGAGTCAATGGAGAGAAGCCAATACAAGTGATATATGCTCTCTCTTTCTAGTCCCTGTCAGTACTCCTGCTGATTCATTCTGGATCACCGTCACTGATGGTGCAAAGGTTAAAACTGTTGCCTCACACATACACACAAAAATAAATAAATGGTGGGTTCAAACGTTCCTGGGTTTCACAGTCAGTCTGCCATAAATACATTAATGTGTACTGAATTTGCACCTTTATTTTTCAACCATTACATTCAGAACTGGAGGTTGAAGACATGACTCTGTTAAAGCACTGCCTTTACAGGGAAAATCTCCAATGATGCAATGAGAAACTTTGCTTTATTTTGTGAGAGTGCGGTCACTACAGACATCAGGATAAGGAGGATGACTAGACTCACCTGGCAACAGGAAGAGAGGCCCTCCATAGTCTCCTGCCCAGTGACCGTCCTCGGCCTGCAATTGACTGTAGAAGTGCATGCCTTTCAAAGCAGCGTCCACAGCACTGTGGGCGGCTGAAGAGTCGGACACGAACTTACTCTGTGGAGAGAATCAGTGATCTTACCACCCACCGTGGTCATCCACAAAGTTTAAAGATATTCAAGTTTACTGTGCCGCTCTGAGAAATCCAGTTTCCAGTAAGAGCCAAACAGTCAACTCAAAAGCTGTAAAAGATGGGAAATAACTGAGAGGAGCTCACCGTGTCCAAGCCGAGTGAATGGGCCTCCAGCATGCTCTGCTCTCTGTCTGAGATCTCCTGATCTTCCAGGTATCGCCAGGTCTGCCGGCCCTCCACATTGGTCAGCCTCCAGCGGCTTAGGTCTGTGGCTGGCTCCGTCTTATACGGCCCCCCTCGCCTCCGCAGGTGCCTGGCAGACAGAGTATTTGAAGAAGGAAACACTTTCTGAAGATTGCCTCTTACAGATGTGACTGAAGTGCAGACTTCCAGCTTGATTTCAATAGATTTAACAAAATATTATTGTTTAATTGTTGAAATCAGAGGCATTTTACATACAGGCCCCATTTTCAGATGCTCGAAGGTAAAAACTTGACTGTCAAGCTGCTTCATGATCAGGTAAGGCCTGGCCCCGCCTTCTCGCATCCCATCCCCAAATTGTAGCCATCTAAAAACTCTTTATAATTCCTGAGCTCATTAACAAGTACATCTCACTAATGTTTTCTTAAACATTTGTTAGAGTTACGACAAAAACTTTTTTAATCATATGGTATCTCCATGTGCACTATGAATGATGCATTTATTATTCTCGTCTTATTTATTCAGGTAAAAATCTCACTGAAATTAAAATCTCATAGATGTTAAATGAAAGAAGCCAAATACTCACGTCCCCTCAGTCATAGCTGCTGTCAGATCAGTCAAACCCTCCGCTCAAAAACATGAATGAATCTCATCTCAAGAGCTCCCGAAGCTCCGCCCCTTCTAGTGTTTCCGCGGGAACTGTAGTCCTGAGAGGGCAGCGAGTGCAGCGAGTTTAGTACATCTTAGACTCCACTTCCCAGGAGGCCTTGCGAGGCCCGTCCGAGGAGTTCTCCACATGGAGAGACATGAGCAGAGACTCGGATGTCCAATCACAAACCGAGTAGGAGGGTAAATGGGCGGAGTTTACAATGAGGTCGTCGAATCATAGAGCTGCTCAGATAAACATACACATGTGGCTCACAGCTGGACAGTGATAAAACAATGATAACAATGACAAACGGTTTTACAAGAAAAATATTCCACTTTTATTCAACAATTCAGTAATATTCAATAATAATGTGGGATTAAAGGAGTTCAATCCCCAGCGTTTAATGTACTAGTAGCACAGAGACACTCTTAATAAACAACAATAAATCCGGAGTCAGTGCTACAAAATTATACATTTTCATGTTTAAAATAACAACAACAACAACAACAAAAAAACAAACAAAACAAAAACACACTCCTATTTCTAGTCCGTGGACCCGACCACACTGAGTTGAAAAGGTGATGATCATGTCAGACAGGTATGTAGATGCAAACACTTAGGATCTGTTTGCTTCAAGTGTTGTCAGTCATCGACGATGCTCAGCATGCCGCTCAGCTTTAGCCTGCAGGCCAGTTCTTCCTCTTGGCTTGCCAAGATCTGGCGTTCAAGCTCCTTCAGTCGCCACGTCAAAGATTCAGGAGCAGTATTACGCCGGGTCACTTTTTCCGAAGGATCATCAGGCTCCTGGAAAGATAAAAGATTTTCTTTATCTGTAGCAGCTTAAACAGCGGACCTATTTAAGTGTCGGGAAACAGTCGTACCTGTGTGAAAGATGCCTCTCGAGTCCTGGCTGTGGGGGTGTGCCTTATGGTCGTGGGCATGGACAGAAGTGTGGAGGATGGGAGGAAGAGCGGGGTGGTCAGTTGCTCCAAAGGGTCGCCATCCACCCAGCACTGAAGCTGCTCCATGCTCCTGCAGAAAGGCAGAGAGGGTGTGTTTACTGTCAGGCTCCCCAGTCAATCAAACTTCAATTTAAAAAAAATCACAATTTTGACTTGTGATGATTATGAGTTCATTCTGATTACAATGCTCTTGTTTCTTTCTTTCAAAGCCCAAATTCACTCGCTGTCAAGTTTAGCTCGATTAGAGACAAGAACCAAGAGTTTCAGGGACAAGATTTTTAATTAATATTGAATCAAAAATGAAACGAACGAAGCAAAAAATTAAATCAGGGTGTAATGGTTTGCTCCTGGATACCTAGCAGATGAAAAATCACTCATAGGGGATACAAAAGAAGTGGAAAATTCTCATTATACTAAAAATTGTGATGATTTTGCAAACTGCCATGAGGTTCACTGAGGTTCACTTGAACTGGTGGGTGTGGGATGGCCTTTTGGTCATAAAAACCTAGTCTGGGGCTAAAACTCCCTACCTGTGTGTGCCCCGCCACCCTAATCCATGAACATCACATTTAAAAGCGGTGATGTAGGTGTACCTCTTGCTTTCAGCCTTCTCCTCCTCTAAGCTCTGCAGGACTTTGTGGGCCAGCAGCTCCGGTGGCGTAGGTGTGTGGGTGATGTCCAGCGGGGCTGACAGAGCCTCGATGGGCTCCACCAGACTGTGGAACAACCTCTGCCTGAGGGTCGCCGTGGTGGGTGTGGCATAAGCAGCTGCACTCACCCTGAGGAGGGAGAAAACCGGAGGAATTAGGAACAAAGGAAGAGCAAAGGAGGCGCTCCAAGGATGCCACCATGATGCCGGCTTTAGAACATTTAAGTAGGACTGTTTTTGGGGAGTCTGAGATTTTGCTTCATGCACTGCACAATAGTGTTGCACATTCAGGTACTGTCAGATTAAAAGAAAGATGTGCATGTCTCAGAGGCAGTGACAGCCTGTGGGGTTTTCCTGGGCCTTCTTACCCCTCCTTCTCTTGCTGCTTCTCTCTGTGAGTTTGCCTCATGGCCGCCGTCCACTCCTTGGGCGGCTGGAAGCCCTTCAGTGAGTATTTGGGGAAGTAAACCAGAATCTCTCCATCCTCTGTCACAGCATCTTAAAACAAACAATAAATAGGTATTATAGGTATTATGGGTCAAAAACATCAATAGCAAAGTGGAAAATAGGCATTTTTTTGATGATTTTCCACAGAAAATTAGACCAAACTGACAAAGACTAAAACTTAAGACATTGTCTTTACATTTTTATTGTATTTGGTAACTTTATTAAGTGCTCTATATGGTTTTAATTAGTCTCAAATTTAGTTTTAATTAATTACAGCAGTGTGGTCCTCACCTTGGCAGACAGGTGGTTTAGGTATCTGCCAGTCTTTCAGCTTGTGGTCAATGCAGATCACCAGCACGTCATCCCAAGGAATCAAACTGAAGTCCACACATGCATCGTCTTCTCCAGCGTATCCGGGGGTTCGGGTGCGCCGACTCTTTAACTTGACTCTTTCCAGAAGGTTTTCGAGTCGAGACATGAGGAGGGGTTGACTGCGACATGAGACCGGGATCTTAGCGGCGTAGCGAAAAATGGAGGAGCACAGCTCAGACCACGAGTCTAAAGAGAGAAATAAGATGATTAAATATATAAAATAGGATTATTAACCTCTGAATATCTTTGTGGAAGATAAATTTCTTTCTGTGTGAAACTGACCTGTTGCGGACAGCTGCTCCCACTCTGGCAGCTGCAGGCTGCGGATGATTTCCCGCAGCCAGGCCAGGTGCTGGGAGGAGTTCCAGGCCAGATGAGGCACAAAATCCCTCATGTCAGGCAGACAGAATTCGCCCGGAGGCCACGAGAGCCCGCAGAACTCCTGAGATGCCACTTTATCAGCGACGTGAGTCAGGACTGCGTTGTAAAGCTGGACGACAGGAGCTGGGTCCTGGGATGGAAGATGTGCGGCAGCTCGCTCCAACCGGTGGGAGTAAACTCTGGGACTGAATTCATGACTTAAGGTGGACTCAATGAGCTCTACCAGGGTCTTACAGGAGAGAGGGAAAGGTGGCAGAGCACGGACAGCCAGCCAGCGCATGGCCTGGCTTATCTGAAGACAAACAACAGGACAGTATGGAGAGAAGATGGAGAAGGTCAGTAAAGGAAAAAAGCAAGACCAAAAAAACCCTCCATGATGGCAAAGGAGCAAATGCGTACCTGTTTGGATCCCTGCAGATCATTAGTGGTCTCAGGTATGAAGAAGAACGTATACTCCGATATCAGGCCATCCTTCACCAGTGTGTGCAGCTTCAAAGCTAGAAGAGATGAAGCTTTTTTAAAAACACTCATTTACCAACTACTACAGAAATCTCTTCGTGCAGTCTTCACTACCATTCCTCACCTTCAACAAGTTTCTGTGTATCAGCAGCGCCCCCGTCTGGCCCCGGTACCAGGATGACGAGCGGCAGTGGGCAGTGCCAGGCGCTGGCTTGCTGTAACTGTTTGAGCTGAAGCAAGGCGGACAGCAGCGGGACGTCCTGCTCGTCCTGCCCAGGCTCCACGGAGGGCAGGGCGGGCAGCAGCATGATGAGGGCGCTCGTCCCCTGGAGCTCACAACTCTCCTCCATTTTGGACAGGCCGTCTTCGTTTAGCGGACCTCGAGACACCTGCGGGGTGGGGAAAGAAATATTAACATATAATTCCTAACCGTTTTGTTTTTCTGATCATTAATGGACTTCTGGTACTTTTAATCTCAGCAAAACATGATTTATGTCCCTGAAAAAGCTGCTTCTTCTTTACAGTTTAAGCTTATTCTAGTTATTTTTCGGCTTGCACACAAGCTTTTCAGCTCAGCCTTAAAAGATTTAACCTAACATGAAGCTCCTCTCTATTGTGACTCTAGCACAGCTCTGCTCTGAATAATCATATTTCTATTTCTGCATGCCCTGCATGATCTGACCTTGATGCTAATGTGGACTTTGTGAGTGCACTGTCCGCTCTCCTGCAGCGTGTTGGTGACGGTCAGTGTCTGCAGGGTGCCCTCTGGCTGCTCCTCCCTGCCCTCTGACTCCTTATGCCCACCGAGCTTCACCTCCAGCCAGTCAGAGAGGATCCTGAAATCATAACAGACAGGACACAATCAGTGAAATGTTCATAAAAAACCGGGCCTAGGATATCTTTAGGGCATTAGAGCACCTGTCTGCCAGGCTGGCAACGCTCTCATGGTTGCTGGGTAAAAGAACGACGGCCTTCCAGAAGATTCGCTCGGGTGCGTTGGGGATGTTTTCCGTCACCAGCGCTGGCAGGTCAAGAGGCGCCCAAACTGTCTCGCTGAGGGCGACGCCAGAAACAGGTCAAAATGACACTTTGTGACACGGACTGCTGACTGAACAAACACAGGAACAGGACTTACTCAAGCAGCTGCTGAAAGTAGTAGTGAACTCTCATCTGGTGGATTGCTCCTCGTTTCATATTGTACAACCTGGACAGACAGAAAACATGTTACAGTAAAGGAACTGTGCTCATCGTCCAACACTGACAGGAGAGGACAGGACATGCACACACCTGGTGCTGGAGAGTGCCAACATGCCAGCATTTCCCAGGTTGACCAAACCACGAGCCAGATCTGCTATGGAGGGCTGAGCAGGGGCGCTGGGAGCCAGAGCCTTCAGTTTGAAGCGAGGGTCAACGCAGCAAGGGGCTGCAGGAAAGCCTCGCATCTGTCGCTTCAGCTGCCGGCGAACAGCCACCACGTCACGCCACCTGGTAGATGAGGAAGAAAAATATTTAAAAACTGCAGAAAGAAGTTTCTGGGATTCTTGGTGCCGTTTTGTTTTGCTCGAGTGCCTTCATTATCCATATTTTTACCTTTTGATGTACTTGTGGATACGCTGCAGCTCTGCTTCAAGCAGGTTTTCAACCAACACAGCGATGTCTGCATTCAGAGTCTCCTCAACTAGACTCACGCACACCTGTTCTGTGCATTTAGCTACCTGCTCTGCCTTCTCATTCAATGCCTCCCTGAAAAACAATTTTTTTAAGTTAATGTCTGCCACTCGAAGAGCTCCAACATCAGGAAATTCCTCTTTTTGTTCTGTATGTCCACTCGTCCTCATTCGCTGTCACATGCACACTGTTAAGTTAGTGGATGCTCATAATAAACATGACCCAAGTTTTAAATAATGAGGTTGGTGTGTGTGTGTAAGTAATTCCTCAAACATTCAGTGTCAGGCTGGTTTTTCTGTTCTCCCCAATCTGCAACAGAAGCCCCGCCTACCTCCTTTGTGGGTCAGCCAATCAGAATACAGTTGGCTTAAAAGGCAGGAGCTAAAAGAGCTTGTCTGAGACATAGGGTGAACTGAAAATTGTGCCAAAGCCCAAAAAAGACAAATAAGGATTACTTTGAACTGTGAATCGTGGAAAGCGACTGTATTCAGGTCCAAAATTAACATAACAGATTTTGCTTAGTTACACATTTGGTCAGATTTGTTTAAGTCTTACTGGATCTCAGAGGCAGCGGTCTCCTTTATGGTCTCATCTAGCACTTCATGCATCACCTCTGTGCAGAGAGAGAAGCTAAACTGAGTTAGGAAAGCCTCGTGCTCCTGACGCCTCCTGATACAGACAGAAAAGGAGAAACAAACCAGGGTTAGTCGTGGCAAAAACGGCCCTAAATATTTAAGACAGAGTCACAATTGCGGCTTAGGAAAACACGAGTCTGTTGTCAGAGTAGAAGATATTTTCCCCTTTTCCTAACTGAACCCAGGGCAGCGATAAGCCTGTTAAAAACCAGCTGCTGGCAGACCAACCTAGCTTCTTCAAGCTTGCGTTTTTCTTCAGCGACGCGCTCATGCTCCAGCTTGATCTCGGCAGCAGACACCTCCTGTAGCATCTGCCTCAGGACCTCGCTCACCATCATCTCCACCTGCACGCTGCTCTCCCTGCACAAAGCAAAAATAAACAAAAAAAACCCAGCCAGTTATCAGTCATGTTAACCGGAGGACTTCCTCCCAAACACTGCATGATGATAACCTTACTTGAGCGCTGCTGAAGCGTAGCTGGCGCCGGCCTCAGCCATCTCCCTCACTGCTGCATCAACCACCTCTTCTACCACACCATCCAGCTCAGCCATGATGTCCTGCAGCGAGCGACAGAAAAGATGTTTTAATGAGTTCTTATCACACAAACTGGTGCATAGTGAACTTAAAAAAAATGTGAGATTCCAAATTTTAAGAGAAGGAAGGAAAACATTCATTCTTTATCTTTACTGTTAAAGATACACAAAGTGATTTTAAGTGAGCAATCCTAAATTTAATTGCAATTTGTTTACTGGAAAACCTTTTAGGGTACTTCTAACAGACAGATACATTCCCTACACAGTAGCAGATAAAAATATATCTACATTACTTATAAAAACACAGAGTTATAAGAGAACGTCCTGTACTGAAAATGAGAATTAGTAATGTCTATGAAGAGCTGGGAACTCTTCCCCACCTCATCACTGAACACCAGCTGAGGTTTGGGTGGAGGTGATGGGGGTCTGACAGGCTGGAATAGCTGCTGGGGCTCAGCTGGGTGGGTCGAGGGCTCTCCCGTCTCATCTATAATAGCTGCAGCTGCCCCAAAGGCAGCAGGAACATCGGGAGCTTTGACTGGTACGACCTGAGACAGCAGCTCGCCACTGGGTGGCGCCTTCAGCTCCATTCTGTCACCAATGACTGAAACAGCAAAACAGGTATCAAAGAATTCACTTCCTCGCCTCCTGAATGTGATCAAATGATCATTCTTAGTTGAGTTTTACAGAAATAGAATAACCTAACGTGTGTGCAACAACTGGAGAAAATAAAACATGTTAACCTTTAAAGTGGGATGGCGTGGCCTCGATCAAGCCTCCTTCTCCTCTGTATTTGTTCTGGGAGTCAAAGCTGCAGACGGGGGTGTGCTGGGGAGGGTTCGGGAGGGGCCCTCCGTTCACCACCTCCCCAATCAAGACCGTTCTCTTAGCGAGAATCACCTCAGACTTCTTCTGGGATAGCGGCAGCTCTGGCTCCTGATAGGCTATTCGACTCAGCTCAACCATGCTGGGGAAAAAAACATAAAATACAAAAACGAGTTTAAAAGAAGGGCTATTCAAGGTTGTCGTGCCGATGCAATAAGTCTGCAATACGACCTTAGAAACACTATTGCACTGAAAGGAGCTGAGAGAGAAACCAGTCCCGTGGACGCTCACCCATCGTTGACGTTGAGGCCGTACTGCTGGATGAAGTCAGTCGCTTCTGCAGCGGTGCGGAACATCAGCATCCGCACGACGTCGTTAACAGGAAACAAAGTGGAGCGGGGACCCACAGTGTGAGCCATGTTCAGGGTCTTCAGCGCCTTAGCTCTGACCTGCACACAGACATGAAGTTTAGGAGTTTTCAACACCCGCACAAAAAACTTTATTATTTTAATGAACACCAAATCTCTTTCTAACACATCAATATTTGTTCTGACCTTTTCAACCAACAAAAAAACTAAAATATTGCCCCCTTAATTAATATCCTGCCAGGTTTAAATTAATCTCCATGCTGAAGTTAAGCATCATATTTTTTTTAAGGATTTTTTTTAAGACATAAGCTACAGCTGCTAACAACAATTATGCCATCATACAGTTCCAGGAATAATAATTACATTGACAGGAAGTTGGTTAACTGGGATTTGGTGGTCGTCAGCTGGTTGACGTGCGCTCCAGATACAGCACGAGCTTAACAACACAAGTGTAAGCATTAAAACAACCTGCTGCCATCCTGTTACTGCAATCCTCTGTGTTAACCTTCTCTCAATCATTAAAAAAAGTAATTAAAAAGTGAAGTCCATCAGGCTTGATGACTACAGTATATCAGGAAATAAAAATATTATCTGGTATGGCACATTCATTTTGTGCTGAATAAAAGATCAAATAATTAAATTGTTTCCTGGCACAGTGCAGGAGATGAATAACACAAACAAAATAAAATAATAACAAGAGCAACAAAAATTTGATCAGCAAATTTAGGTTGTGATCCAAAAGTGTCACAATTGAAGCATCCCTGAAAAAAGTGCGTAAACAATCCAACATTCAGGAACTCATTGAGAAACATTCAGACATGATTTCCAGACAGTTTCTGACCTGGTTGAAGTATCTGTGCAGGAGGCAGCTGGCGAGGTACGAGGCTCCTTTCACCAGCTTGAAGAAGCGAACAAAGTTGTTGCTGTTGACGGCAGCAAATGCCTGCACCGCAAACTTCACCTCGGCGGAGTTTCGCACCTCATCACGAAACTGCTGCACCTCACTGCGTGGAGGATTAAGGGTCAGGTGTGAGATGCAGCTACAAATTACAGAGGAAATGCTCGCTGGAGCACCGAATGGGTATATTCTGTATATGTTTCTGTGACTGACCGCAGGATGTCCCCATCGTTGAGCTTCAGCAGAACGCTGTACTGACGGAACTCCGGCTCACGGGGGCAGAAGATGTGACGCGTAGCCAGGTCCTGGTACATTTCTTTCAGGCTCTGCAGGCACTTGGTCATGTTCTCGTTGTTTATCTTGGGGTCGAACGTTGACATGTGCTCCTCGCAGAGGTGGTGGGCACAGTGCACGTGGAAGCGGGTGCACTTTTCAATCAGAGACACCGTTTGTGGGCAGCAGAGGTGCTGCTGGATGATGTCCTGTGAGTGAGAGATGGAGACGAGGATCAGTCTCTCCAGAGCAATGACTCTAAATCGCACCAATCACCCACCTAAACCTCCAGAAACAAAACAGCTTTTTTGAAGTTGTAATTAAGTATAGCTGGAGCAGCTCATCTGAGGCACTACCTTGCGGATGCCGCGGGTTCTGTTCCAGACAAAGTCGTACCAGTCCCGGTAGTTGTCGTGGCCCAGATCCATGATCTGCGTCACCAGATAGTCCATAGTCATGCTGAGTACAGGCAAAGGACGCAACTCATGGGGCAGGGGCTCCTCCTGGTCGGCTGATGAGCGGCTGTACTCCTTGATGGCGGCTTTGTGATCCACCTGGTCAGAGACGGAAGGAGAAAAATTTGTTTACGGCAAGAAGGAATCTCATTTCCTTCCATAACCAGGTTACAGCCTGCTACAAAAAACACCGACAACCATTTCATCCATCTATCCATCAGCGTTTGAGTCACAGGGCAGCAGTCTAAGCAAAGAAGCCAAGACTTCCCTCACCACAGCCACCTCTTTAATCTCATCCGAAGGGGACAAGTCATTCCCAGGCCAGCCGAGAGGTATAACATTTCCAGTGAGTCCAGGGTCTGCCCTGGGCCAATACATTTTCATTCTGTACTACCCGGTGAAGTGATGTGAACATCACTACAAAGTGAAAATAGGACAGTAGTTTAATAAGAGGACATTTAAAAGTATCTCAGGTGGCTCATCATCAGTTCTGTAATGGACAGTTCACTACATTTGAAAGTTTTTAGGAAATTTTTGTTTAAATTAAAAGAAAAGTTTTAAACATTTAGTTGTTTGACTGTCGGGCATCATACGAGGCTTTACTTTGGCCCACGAACTGAAGTGAGTTGGACATTTCTAGTCTGCAGTGTCTCGCCAGTGTATACATATTTATTATTATTTATCACTGAGCTAAACAGATATTTACACATTCATTATTAAGGAATAGCAGATATGTTTGCAATGTTATGCACCCAAATGTCCAATTAGTGCAATCAGATGAAGTGATTAAAGAGGAGTTCAAATTTAAATCTAAATGTACTCCATGACAAAACATGGAGTTCTAGGTAAAATTTAGCATTTTCCATTGATATTAAAGACGTTACCGTCTCCGTGCTTGGAATGACTTCGAATGCGCTGAGCTGGTTCCGAGTTTCTCTCATGTACCTCTCCTTCTCAGGACACATGTCAGGACACGTCCCCACAAATACCTTGGAAAGGTGGAGGTCTGTCCGCTTTGGCCGGCCTGTAAAGACATCAGCACTAAATGTCTCACACCTTTTTATTTTATTTTTGTAGCTCTGTTAATAATGGCCGATGTGAGAGGTGGGTTTGCCTTGACGCAGGATCTTGTCTCTCTGCTCGAGGAGGCGGTATTTGTCCTCTGCGGTCTCAGCCACCTGCCCGATGAGGGGGAGGAGAGAGGATGGGACCGGGCGCTCGGAGCTCTGGCTCTGGCTGGTGCTGCTCTCTTTCTGAGGTTCAGTGTCAAACTGCAGAGCCTTTACGGGGGAAGGCTTCTTCACCGGGGAGCTGACACATGTGATAGAGCCACAATGTTGTGGAAACTTTTCGTACTACATGATAGCTTTATAGGTGAAGTAAAAATTAGGTGCTGTGTTACCTGCGGCTGAAGGTCACCGTGCTGCTGAGTGTGGGAGGTCTGAGGGTGGGTCTCCGGAGTGGTGAAGAAGAACCTGCTTTTGACTCCATGTCCTCCTGGCCTTCTCCTTCTGACGTCTCCTTTCCAGTTCCAGGTCTACCCGCTTTCTCCACTGGACCTGCTCCATAACATTACACATTAATCCAGAACCACCATCACTCTGTGTTAGAGGATGTTTTTGCCAAAATAAACTAGCTTTTAAAGAAACGTTTGCATTTACTCTGCTTCTTTCTCTGCCACAGGAGGAGAAGCTCTTTTCCTTGCAGGATTTTGCCTTTTTTCTTTGCCTTTGCCGCTGATACCTGAAAGAGATGACGGGAAAAGACAAAAAAATCTACATTACACTGTATAAAGTAGAATAGGAAACTCCAAGATACCTGCAGTAAAAGAGTAGAAGCTTGAGAGAGAAAAGTTAAACTGAATGCCAGTTTTGTCGATACCCTCTAACTTAGGATGGTGAGGGTACAAAGAGGTGACTCACATGGTCATTGAAGTACACTATGGTGAGGTTCTTGGCGGGCCGGCAGATAATCTTGTGAACTTTCCCAAACCGAGCAAAGTGCTTCTCGATCGTGTCTCTTCTGTTGAGTGCTGAAGGGACGTTCTTGCACATGAGTGAGGTGCAGTCGGTGGGAGACATGCCGCTCAGGCTGTCCATGCTCTCAGTGCGTGAGCCACGTCTATTTGGGGTCGTGGTTGCAACCTTTGATTCTGAAGGTTTTGCTGAATCTAGAGAAGGATGAAGGGAATGAGTGCACGCTAATAACAAAAGCTCTACTGTAGACAATGAGCCTCATATTAGTCAGGAGTAAGAATGATTTAAATAAGATATGTTTAAATTAAGAAAAAAAAAAAAAAAAGAAAAAAAAAGGAGGTTCAGGCTGCCCAATGCTGTGCCCACTAAGATGCGGACTGTGGCTCAGGAAAGAGAGAAGAAAAAGTAAAAGAATAAAAGATCAGAGAAAAAGAATAAAACATTTGGAGAAAAATCACTACAGTCATTATAAGGCGTGACGAGTAAACTGGCCTTCAATTGTTTAGAAGTAATTTGCATGATGAATGATTTTTGTCATAACACTTCACACATTTATTACTAATGCACAGCATGTATGACTTTTATGTCTCACCTGGTTCTTCAGCTTTATCCTGCACATCTATGGTCAGTGTCTGGGCAGCAGGTGGCGTTACAAAGAAGTCACCACTCTGAGTTTGGACCTCCTCCCTCTCCTGTTTGTTTGCAGCCTCCCGCCTCACTGGTTTAGCACCATCCTTACGAAGACTGCTCAATGCTCGGCTGAATAATCCTCTTGGCGGGCCACGCGACCTCATCAGCGGCCTCTTCGGGGGATGTCTCAGTGAATCTGCTTCAGGTGGAACATCCTCCTCAGGGACAGCTGATTTCTCAAGGCCGGTGCTAGAGATTGATGGATCGTCTTTCCGCTTGGTGCCTTTGCCAAGCCGTGCAAATATGCTGATGTCCCCTTGGCTCGTATGGACTTTGACATCTGTACTGGCCTCTTCTTTGGTTTTGGTTTCACTAAAAGCTGAGGATTGACCAAAAGTTGTTCCTGCAAAAAGCTGTGCTGCCTGAGGCTGGAGGGTTTTGGGTGTAAAGCTGAAAGACGACGGGGTGGTGGGCTCTGTGGTGGCAGCCTTAGTGCTGGAGCTGGTGAGTGTGGCTGGTTGAGAGAAGGTGAACTGAAGAGTGGTAGCTGGACCACTACTGCTGTCAGTTGATAGTGGGTTACTTTGAGAGGAGATAGAGGGGGCTGAGGCTGGTTCAGAGAAGCTGAAGTCTAAAGACTCAGACTTAGGCAACAGAGGAAAATCAGATGTGGTGGTGGTGCTGGAGGTTGTCTGGGACCCACCAAAAGCTGAGTTGGACAGTGAAGTGGTTGTGGGGTTGGTGGGCTCAGGACTGGCACTAAAGATGGGTTTGAAAAGTGCCTCATTGGCTGGCCTGAAACTAAATTCAGATGGTGCGAAGCTCCTGTTCTGACCTGGCCCACGCAGACTGGTGTTGGTGGTGGCACTGGTGGATGACGATGATGGCTGTCCAAACCCGAGAGGCTGAGGCTGACTCACTGCGGGTCTCAGTGGGCTCCCAAACCCAGAGGGCTGCTGGCCGATTGCTGGTGGCTGTTTGCCAAATCCCGAAGCCTGCCCAAAAGCAGGTGTTTGCCCAAACATTGAACTCTGACCGGGACCTCCAGTCTGTCCAAAAGCCGGTGTTGTGCCACCCCCAAAACCCGTGCTGCTCACTCCTGATGGCGGCTTCCCAAACAAGGAAGCCTGGGCAGATGGCTGTCCAAACGCTGAAGCCTGGGCAGATGGCTGTCCAAACGCTGAAGCCTGGGCAGATGGCTGTCCAAACGCTGAAGCCTGGGCAGATGGCTGTCCAAACGCTGAAGCCTGGGCAGATGGCTGTCCAAACGCTGAAGCCTGGGCAGATGGCTGTCCAAACGCTGAAGCCTGGGCAGATGGCTGTCCAAACGCTGAAGCCTGGGAAGATGGCTGTCCAAACGCTGAAGCCTGGGAAGATGGCTGTCCAAACGCTGAAGCCTGGGCAGATGGCTGTCCAAACGCTGAAGCCTGGGCTGATGGCTGTCCAAACGCTGAAGCCTGGGCTGATGGCTGTCCAAACGCTGAAGCCTGGGCTGATGGCTGTCCAAACGCTGAAGCCTGGGCTGATGGCTGTCCAAACGAGGAAGCCTGGGCTGATGGCTGTCCAAACGCCGAAACCTGGGCAGGTGGCTGTCCAAACGCCGAAACCTGGGCAGGTGGCTGTCCAAACGAGGAAGCCTGGGCAGGTGGCTGTCCAAACGCCGAAGCCTGGGCAGATGGCTGTCCAAACGCCGAAGCCTGGGCAGATGGCTGTCCAAACGCCGAAGCCTGGGTAGATGGCTGTCCAAACGCTGAAGCCTGGGCTGATGGCTGTCCAAACGCTGAAGCCTGGGCTGATGGCTGTCCAAACGCTGAAGCCTGCGCAGATGGCTGTCCAAAGGCCGGGGATTGTCCAAAGATGTTGCTTCCGTGAGGGGGCGGCTGCCCGAAAAATCCCACACTCTGCGGGGCCTGTGTGCTGGAGCTCTGCTGCCCAAATGATGATAACTGGCTGGGCTTCACGCTGCTACTCGAGGTTTGGAAAGCTCCTACTTGGACACTACCGAACGGATTGGGTGGATTCATGGCTCAAAAAACGATTTATGTTAACGAGGAAAACGTTTTTAAGCATTCAAAGAGCAAAAAGCAGTAAGGCAGTTCCGGCCTGAGGAGAATTTAAGGTTAAAAGCTGCTAAAAAAAAAAGAAGAGAGAGACGAAAACAGACTCATAGCTCCACTGCTAGCACAGGCTAACACCATGAAAGTATTACTTAGTAAAGTTTGTTTGGCTGCTCATAAAGTTCCTCAGTTAACAGAATTATAGGAATACCCGAAGAAGTGCGTCAAAAAAGATCCCACCTTTTACTGTTTTGTGTTGCTTTTTTGGCTCACATTTTCCTAAATCCGGTTCCGGTCCGACAAACTTATCAGTCCTCCTTCTGCTAGTAACGCTAAACCATTCGTTCCGCTATGGCCAACGAGGCGGTTGTTAGCAGATAAGCGACCATATCTGTTAAAAGAAAGAATATGTTTAATGAATGTGAATTAGATTATCAAAGCTGTATAAACCAGAAAAGAACTACACTATCTATTTCCCGGGGACTGCATTTTAATTCGTGTCACCTTGGAGACTGCAGTTTGCTCGTGGCTAACGGCGAAACTCACCAACCGATAATAACGTGCCGCCAGGTAGGAGATAGGTGAAGGTTACCCACTAACCTATGTACCGAGATCTTTCCGTAGCAGTGTTCTCTTGTCGTGTCGGCTGTTTAAAATGGGAGTAGTTTTGAGGAACCTCCAGAAGGTGGTGCCTCTTCGGCGCGCCAGGCTGCGCAGGGACGTGGACACGCTGAGACACATACTAGGCATCCAGAAGTTCGACCTGGGTATCATCTGCGTGGACAACCAGAAGATGCAGCAGATCAATCACATCTACAGGAAGAAGAACACCCCCACGGATGTCCTGTCTTTCCCATTCTACGAGGTAAACATGGCAGCTAAACGTTTGAATGAACACACTTCCATTAGTGGAGATCTGGGGGTGTTTCTGGACGTCTTCTTCTGTTTTTGATTTGTTACACTGCTTTGTGTGCAATAAAAGATTCATAAAGTTTAAAAGGCCAAATGGAGCTTCAGAAAAAGCCTCCTTTGTCGTCCAGCTGCTTCTTCTGTGACTCCTCAACGTCACCATCTAACAGCATGGGCAGGCAGAGCCTTTGAATGGACTTATCAAGAGCTGTAGGGCAAAATGCAGTCAGGGGGTCACAGGCAGCTGTGAACCATCTTAATCTGGCCCTCCACATCCTGAAAGGAAAATAAAACAACCCCAACTAGAAAGCTGAAGGCTGATTTGATTTCATTGTAACTGTCAGCCATGTGTCAGTATCAATTTCCCACTGTGTAAAGCTTGGCCGAAAAAACTGGCATTGGTACAGTAAAATTATGCCTTTGGTGTGAACGGCTACATTAGGCATAGATGAGTCTGAAGAGTATTTTTAAAACTCAAAATATTTCCACAGATCTTACATGTATGGTGCATAGAAGGCTTTCAGTCAAAACTGTTGCCCAATGCTTGCATCATGGATAATATTGTCCTTTTCTAATCATCCATATTATCCTCTATGGAAAGTGGCATGAGGTGAATGACAGTTTTGAAAGAGAGAGAGTGTATGCACATTATTTTACTGTTTGGGCATCTATTTGTATTTAGCAGCTCCTTTAATATTAATGTTATTTAATATTCACTCAGGGACGGAAATTGGTGGCTTTTCATCTATTTTAAACCAAAACTCTGAACCTTACTGGTCTGCACCAGGTTACCTGTTTGGCATATATTACCATGGTGATATAGCCAGGTAAAAAATAAATAAATAAAAGAGAGCAACCTTCATGGCACTAAAAACTTTGACTCTAGGCTCAGCATAGTAGTACATCTCTCTGATCACTTCACTCAGTTTGGAAACCTTCCTTTAAGGTCCTCTTTGTATTTACTCTCTACAGAATTTAACTAAGACTTTCACCACTAGGGTGCAGCGTTACTCAAGACTTAACTAGTTAAAATTGAGGTCAAGTTGACCTACTGTGCTATCTTGTGGGAAAGACATGAACACAATCTGCAGGGTTGGGGTAACTTCTCCACTCAAATATCTGTGTGTTTTGTGGGGGTTTATTTAAGGACCTGAGGCCCGGGAAGTTGCCCTGCCCCCTTCACAGAGACGAGCTGAACCTTGGAGATATCTTCCTTGGGGTGGAGTTTGTGATGAAGCAGTGTCAGGAGGAATCCCTGGATCTGCACGGAGCACTGACTGTATGAAACAGTAACTTAAGTTATCCTGTCTCTTGTGCGTGTAATCCATCAGTGCTTCCAAATGAAGCACAGCAATACCATTTTCTGTGATTAACTGTTCCATTGTTCCTGTTTCAGGTTGTCACTGCGCACGGGATCTGCCACCTGCTGGGCTACAGGCATGAGACAGAGGAAGAATGGACTGAGGTTTGTAAGGAGACAGGTGGCTTTATGCGTCCAAATTCATTCCTCCACTCAGGCTATAGCTCAAATGGAAATACACTTTGTGCTCCAGTCACAAGATCACAACCCATTAGATCGCCTAAGAAGATGCCTCCATCATCACACATACAAAGACTCAGTTTTTTTCCTTTAATCTGTCATCCATAGGTAGATCTATATGAGCTGAAGCTTTTTTTATACCAAATTTATGAACTTCATACCATGTGATGTCTAGATGTTCGATGCTGATTAAAGGTGTAACATGTTTGCAGATGCAGCAGAGAGAAAACTACATCTTGAGCGAGTACAGCAGACTCACAGGCCGACACCTAGACCCCCTGATGAAGAGGTGCAGTCAGGACAGGTGACCCTGACTGCAGGCCTGAGATTAAATATTGCACTATGTGATGGTGGAAACTGCTTCTATACCGTTGTGGTTCTTATATTTATTTGAAGACACCCACTGCAGTCTGTATTATAAAACGACTTGTCACTAAACAAACAGCCTGACCTCCTGAAAAAACACTTGATGTGAGCTCTGCTGAAAAGTTTCAAACACCAAAAAGACGTCTCAGTTCTTTCATTGGAATATTTTATTAAAATCTGCTTTAGGAAGAGTCGATTGTGTATGAAGGGTAGAAAAAGCTGTTCATTTTCACTTCACCAATACATGTTATGCTCTTTACACTGTGTGTGGGACAGCATGTTCAGGAGAGGCATTTAAGAAACGTCAATCAATGCAGACATTAAAACACCTGGAGAATTAAAACGGCGTGGTGCAACAGGAAGTCTGCTAATCGGTGCAGACTTCCTAAAATCCCCAAATATAAAGACGGAAGTCGTGTGAAATTTGGTCTGCAGGGATTTAATTTTTAGAAATTAATGCCATGTTGTGCTAATTTAAGGGAATAATCTGCTGTGGCCAGATTAAGTCTATAATAGCATGTTTAAGAGTGAGCTTTTTGTTTTTTCCTTACACAGAATAAAACTTAACCAGCCCGTGCCCAGTAATAAACAACAGAATATTCCACATACTTCATGCCTGACAGGAACTGGTTAATAAAGTGCCCCTTTTATGCTTTTTTTTTTTTTTTTTTTTTTTAAACTCCCTACAGTTATAGACCAGAAGACAAACAGAAGTGAAAATATCCAGCATCTCCAACACTCACTACTGTTAATTTATTTCTTCCACCATTGAATAAATATTTGTAGGGTGAAACTGCTTAAAAAAAACAACAACAACAAAACAAACACACATAGCTGCTGAAAGGCATTGTTTGTAGTCCGTAACGTATCTACATCACGGTGTACTGCCCTAGTAGCAGTGAGTTTGGCACATTTTGAAATAAAGAATCAACAGGTGATTCCGACTGTATTTACAGGTAAAAATGTCTTCCTAACATGGCTACAGCTTTATTAACAGTCAGTCTGAGAATATTAATGTTATTAACTGACCAATCAGAGCAGAAGACGGGTGCCTTGAAGGGACAGGCACTAAAACGGAGCAGATAATGGTATCCTTCCCTGAACAATAAGGCGTTTAATCCAGCAGTTACACTTTAGCCATGTAAGTGAGCATAACAGGGGCACTTTAAATCCTTAACACTTGTTCTAAAGGTGATGAAATAAAAGATATTATGCAACAGGTACTGTATCTTCTCTGGTGATAAAGTAGTAATGACTTCTATTTGCCTTGGCTCATATTTTGGGCTAATTAAGAGAAACCAACCCCCTTCTATATGCAATAAATATAAAAATCTGTTGGCTTTATAGAAGAAACTCTGACTTGCACACTGTTTTAGGTTTGACAAACATTCAAAAACAACAAGGTTGTGCGACTTTCCAAAGTAAAGCTTGTATACACATATTTATAAAAGTTTTCTTGGGAGGCACAAGGTCAAAACCCCAAACAAACAACAAAGTGTGATCAACTGAGAAAAGCTCAGTTAAATATTAATGAATGCACGTTCTTTCACACCTCTAAAATATGGAAATAATCACACACAAAAAAAAAATATCAGGTTGCACATGAAATACAAAAGCAACTGGGAAGACATCCACACTGTGGGACAGAAAGCTGATTTGAATTGACCAGTTTGTGCCAGTAACAAATATTGCACCAAATGTACCCGCTAAATACAACAACCCTCTAAACTCTATAATAGCTTATACTCCAACATAGAATATATCTTTATTTTGCTTATATGGGAAATAAAGGGGTCTGCAAACATACAATCTACAAAGCACCAGGAGCGCCCAGTGTTTGATAGTTTGAAGTAAAAGTCTGAAGAAAAGTCTTTAAGAAAGAAACAAAATTAAACCTTACAAAACAGTTGATAAAATTATAGCAAAGAAAGACTCCAGCCCCAAAAACACAGAGGCAAAAATTGATCCACGGAACATTTTAACTGCATTTCTGGTATCTGAAAGAGTCTTGACAGGTCAGCCGCTGTATCGGCATCATCAGATGTTATTTTTATCCTGTCCTTTAGTAATCTGTAGAGGAAAAAGGAAGTGCCTGAAGGCTACCTAAAAGGGACGGCAATCAGTAGTATAGAAGGATTTTTCACATGGCAGCTTTATCTAACAAGATCAGCTGTGGTTGAGTGTGGGTGGGCGTCCAAAGACGTTGCGCTCAGAGGGGCTGCAGGACATTCCTTCCTGCCTCTGAGGTGCTTCCAGCTCCAGATCTCTCCATCTCAGATAGCTGCTCGAACACATCTCTGAGAGATCACAAGGTAGCAGCATGTTATTAGCAGAGTGTCTCACATCATTACAGTGACATGTATAACCAGCTGACAGGAGGACTTGCACACTCACTTGTGCATGTAGAAGAAGATGTATCCGCTACGGTCACGGTCTCGCTGGACGGCTGCTTCCTGCGTGCGAGACACATCCAGGTCATTGTAGGTCAGCCACGATTGTTTCTTCATGTCGTACACGTCACTGATGTAATGGCCTACAGGGAAGATAAAGAAGGGGAACAATCTATCAATATTTGTTCACAGAGCAAGCATTTGGTTCTTGAAGTCTATAGCCACGACAGCGGAAGCGACCCAAACAGGGGGCACACCTACGCCATCCACGTGTAGACAAGGAAGATGTCACCGGCATTTATCCAAAGTTATTGGACAAATATAACCTCTGCCTGACACATGAGCTAACTTTACGGTTCTAGTTTTAGTATACAGTCAGGTAAATAAGTGTTTGGACAATGATACTTGTTTTTTTTACTTTTTAAAAAAAAATTCCACTGTGTTGGTGGCCTGAAAGGTGAAAAACCAAAAAACATTTTTATAGCCACATTATGAGAGGCTCCTCCTAAAAGCTACAACCATTAAGTTAGATTTCAATACTGTTTTACCTGTTCAGCTAATATTCATCATCTAATATCAGATCAGGACAGGCTAGATCATGTTTTTGCTGAAAGGCGCTGACCATTATTTGAGGCTCTCACAAAATTTGTTTAAGGCAAAGCTTAAAAACTGGTTATGGACAAATCAAGTGTGTGATCATGTATGAGTTGTATAGTTTTAATGTTTTATTTGTGAACAGAATGGTGTGTATGTGTAAGTTTGGTGATGAAGTTTTTATTATGAATGAATGATGAATTTTTATGTCTATTTTTTATGTGGACAACAGATGGAAATTAGCCTTTGGCTATAATCTGGCATGTTTACATTCATGTAATTTGTTTTTACATTTATGTTCATTAGCATGCACTGTCCTAAATAAATAAATAAATAAATAAATTTACTGCTGAAGACAAAACTAAAGGCAGGAGACCCACAAACCCACAACAAGTAAAGACCACACAGTTTCATCCAGCAGTGTTTTCCCTGATAATTTAAGAATTCTTAATATAAATAAACTTTATTTCTGGCTGCCAATTTCTTCATTGACATTTGAGATAATAGGGAATATAAATAAAGCTGCGTATACATTACAGCAGTTCCTTAAAGTTTTCATACACAGTTTGGACTTAAAGCTCATCTTCATTGTTCCTGAATAATTTGTCACTGTCCAAACACATGAGGACCTAAACTCAGAGGCACAAACAAACACAAGCGCTCACCAGAGGAGGAGCTGCTCCCGATGTGACTGACCACACTGATGAGTCTGAACGAGTTTGCCAACTCTCCACTCTGTGGATTACAGGATACATAGGCAGGTTAATGCAGGCCAACAACCAATAAGTTATCATTAGTCTTCTCCTTTATTTAATTTATTCTGCAGTTTCTTAAGCAGGCAGAGCAGTGCGTGTATTTCACCATGTTCCGATTCATAATCAATTCAGTGTCCTGCAAATTATCTAAGACTTTATCTGTGGTGTGAATTATTTAAACTGACCCTTTATTAAGGTTTACATTTGTAAAACACTGTTTTTAGTTTTGCATAGTGATTATACATCCGTTCGATTTAAGGTGAATAATCTATTTGCTGTTTTTTGTGCTCTGCAGTATTTTACACTGTGTGCCAGCTGGATATACCTCTGCGTTTCTCTTCAGGTTCTCGGCTTCTGCTTCAGTGTACTCCATGTCCAGCACATCCTCGTTGCCAGAGTCATCATCCGAGCACAGCAGATCGGGCAGGGAGTTGTTAAACTCTGTTGAATGAGGAGATGATGACGCCGGTGCAGTATTTTCACATTGCTCAGAGTCTGATTAAAGAACGCTTTAAACATTTGTTTGTGGTGACTAAACAGATCTGCAAATATCCAGTCAAATTTCTTTGTGTAGTGGCTGCATTCAGTCTTATTTACATCGCCACACTGCTGCCAGCTGAGCGGGATCAACAGCAACCATCACAATACAAAAAATAGCTGAACACAGTTGGTCAAAGAAGCGTGTGCTGACGATTCCTGGGAGTAAATTGTATTTCTTACCTTGCAAGCTGAGCTCAGTGGCTCTCTTCAAATCATCGTCCTCTCTCATCTCCTGAGCTTCCTGTAGAGATGATGTCATTAGTTTTATTTTCCTGCATCAGGTCTGTTAGTTGGTGAAAGACTTCAGAGTAGTCAGTGATATTTAAGGATCATGAGAGATCTACTGTAATCTAACAGCAAATGGAAGGTCATCATTACTGGAAGCAAGAAAAAAAAAATTGTTGTGAGCATCTAACACTGGTAGAACTGGTGCACCAAACTCAGGTGTTACATTGCATCATACAAAGGTCCATTTGGGTCAGAGGGATGTAAATGTAGCCATCCCTTCTGATGGGCTCCAACCATTCTCTCTTCAGTGCTGAAAGTAAGCACTTTTTCCATTTAGGTGCACCAAAGTGTCTCCACTGTGTTGAAATATGAAAACAGTTGAGCTGAAGATGTGTTAAATGCTACATAGTCTCTCTCTGGTCTTACATGCTCCTGGAGGCTCTGTGCCAAAGCCTGCTGCAGCTCCTGTTCTTCCCTCTCCTGATCCAGATTGTACTGCTGGACCCAGTCCAGCTCCCCCTGCTGCTGACCACTCTCTGGAGTTTGGTTCTCCTTGTTTTCATCCATGGTCAGGTCCAAGGAGTCCAGCACATCTACAAGAGTTCAACAAATACTCGAGTCAGCAAACCTGATACGTGAAGTTGTTTTTTTTCTTTTCTTGGGTTTGTTGGTAACCCAGTTTTTGTGTGAATGTAGAAACCCACAATCAATTTAAGCAACATGTACTTTGAAGAGAATATGGAATGAAACATGAATGAGCCTTTCTTAGAAATGTCACACATAATAAAAACCTGATGCAGATCCTGTATAAAAAAAAAAAACCCCAGTCTATTGCAAGTTTAAGTACTCCAAGAAGTGAGCCTGATCACTTGGCAGCCTTCCTAAAATGCCCCTGGCCATTTGTATGCAGCATGATCTTAATTAATTTTAACTTCAGTGGTCAGCAGAACAAAGAAACAAAAAAAACCCCTGCATTTAAGTCCCAAAACTCAAATCTAACCACTCTCAAAGTCTGCAAACATTTTCCTAAAATAAAAACTTTGTTTTCCCTGAAAGTTGTACATCTACCATCATCTCCAAAAGTTGAATCTGTTCATCTGGACGTAGTGTTTTGTGGGAGAAACGTTTCGTCACTCATCCAAGTGACTTCTTCAGTCTCAGCTGACTGCAGGTTTCCCCAAACCTTATAAACAGTACATTTGCATAATGACTGAAACCAGCCCACTGAAGGAACAATGGGCTGTGAGGTCAGTTCCTTAATCATAATTATGCAAATTCCCATGACCATCCCCAGTTTCACCCATCGTGGCCAATTTGTACATGGAAGAAGTGGAAAAGAGGGCGTTGCTATCCTACCCTGGAACACCACCAAGCCATTGGTTCAGATATGTGGATGACACCTGGGTGAAAATCAAATCTCAGGACGTACTACATTTCACGGATCACATTAACTCGGTGGACCAACACATCAAATTCACCAGGGAGGATATGAAAAGTGGCAGGTTAGCCTTCTTAGACTGTGAGATTTCCATCAGTAATGAGGGACATCTAAAAGCTGACGTGTACCGTAAACCTACGCATACGGATCAGTATCTAAGGTTTGACTCTCATCATCCACTGGAGCACAAACTGGGTGTCATCAGGACGCTACAACACAGAGCGAACACCATCCCCACTGACACAGCGGCCAGGGAGGCAGAAGAACAGCACATCAAGAAGGCCCTGAGTAAATGTGGTTATCCCAGCTGGACTTTTGTCAAAGCTGGGAAGGCACCTAAAGAAAACTCCAGCCGATCCAGGAGAGAAGGACAACCGCTGCCCAGGTGAAAACCTGTAGTGATCCCATATGTGTCAGGAGTATCGGAACAGCTGAGACGCATTTTTTCTAAACACCGGGTCTCTGTGGCTTTTAAACCCCAAAATACGCTGCGCCAAAAACTGGTCCACCCCAAGGATCGGGTCCCCTGACACAAACAGAGTAACATAGTGTACGCTGTTAAGTGCCAGGAGGATTGCCAGGATTTATACATCGGGGAAACCAAACAACCTCTAGCGAAGCGGATGGCACAACACAGAAGAGCAACCTCATCAGGCCAGGGGTCCGTTCTTCGTACCCCGCTTACTACATCCAAGATCAAATGACACATCCAAGATCAAATCATCGCGCCAACTTTGAGCTCGCTAATCCGGTTCTCCGAACACACTTGTTGTTGACGATTAGTATAGCTGGATGAAGTAATCTGAGATCACTGGGTGGCTTAAAAGGGGCTACGCATCGATAGTAGAAACATTGATCGGCAACCCTTTGATTGGTCGGCGAAGATGTCGAAGGAGCGCGCTCAGTATTTTTCGGCAGCAGAGCAAGAACTCTTGATTGAGGGATTTCAGGAGTTTCAGAGTTTAATTAAAACGCAAGGGAACACTGCAAAGGCTGCAAAAGCAAGGAGAGAGGGCTGGCAGAAAGTTGCTGACAAATTAAACTCGTAAGTAATTTATTATATTATATTACATTATATCCTCTTGCACATTAGAGCCACAACAGGACCCACTAGAACATGGGAACAAGTAAAAGTGAAATATAAGAGTATTCTACAGAATGGTAATATTTATCACTTATATTGCTTTTAGTCTCTTGAAAAGCGACCCTGAAATAATCTGTTTGTTTGTTTATAACAGCAACCAAGAAAAGGGCAGAGCAAATAAAGACAGGTGGTGGTCCTGCACCCCCTTGTCACACCCCGGCTTTTTGTACTGTGACATTTATTGACATTGTGGGGGTTTTTTTGTGTGTAGTTTTACATAACACTCCATCACTTTTACCTGTTCCCATGCAAGGGGTGACTGAAGCATGCACAGTAAGTTACGGATCTGTTGCTATGACAGCAAGTCCCGGATGAGCTTCGGAGAACAGAATGATCCAAGATCACGCAAAATCGTCAACAATCAAATCCAGCTAACTTACTTAGCGAGGTACGAAGAACGGACCCCAGGACTCTGCAGTTTATTTACACCTACAGGCCAGTGGACACTCTTTCAACAATGAGGATGTACACATCCTGGACAGGAAGGAACGCTGGTTTGAGCGCGGAGTCAAGGAGGCCATTTACGTGAAAAGGGAAAGACCATCTCTGAATCGAGGAGGGGGCCTAAGGGTACATCTTTCGCCATCTTACAATGCTGTGATTGCAGCTATTCCCCAACTCTCTGTGAATGGTACTCATGGCCATTGATCAGTGTTCTTTGATAAGTGGGTTTTGGTCAGTGATTGTTGATCAATGGTCAAGGGAATTTGCATAATTATGATTAAGGAACTGACCTCACAGCCCATTGTTCCTTCAGTGGGCTGGTTTCAGTCATTATGCAAATGTACTGTTTATAAGGTTTGGGGAAACCTGCAGTCAGCTGAGACTGAAGAAGTCACTTGGATGAGTGACGAAACGTTTCTCCCACAAAACGCTACGTCCAGATGAACAGATTCAACTTTTGGAGATTTACTTTCCTGGATGATTGAGAATGCATCAAGACATCTACCATCATCTTTGCTGTTAAGAAATCTTGCAATAGATTTGAAACTCATACTGTCTCTGGTTAAATATCCCGTTAGAGTACCTGCAGGCTGTTTGCTATCTGCTTCCAGCAGATCTGCGTGATAGGCCAAGTCATGTGCATCTGTGTCCCCAAACCCGGTGTCCGGGCTGCTTGTCGGCTCATCATCCAGAGAAGGAGGTGCAGAGAGCCCGGCCTCTTGGCGACTAATCTCCAGCACTGCCGCCAGCATTTCATCATCATTGATGCCACTGAAGTCTGTTGAATCGATTGCTGCCCCCCTCTGAAAACACATTAAACTGTGTCACAACAGAAAACGCCAGAGGAGGCTGAATTCTGTTTGTTAAAGTGTAAAAGCGGATGCTCACCTCTTCAGCGCGATCATCGTCGTCAGGCAGACAGATACTCAGGCGTCGCTTGCGGCTCGCGCTCACCTTCCTGTTAGGCCCTTCTTCGCAGTCAGAGTCCACGAGGATGGAGGTACAGTTGGAATTGGAAGTTTTCCCTACGATCCTTCTACACAAAGTCACATGTTCAGCAAATTAATTTCTTAGGCCATACAGAAAACCCTTTAGTCAGATAACACATTGTTTAAAGAGGTTGTTAAAGCACAAAAGTCATTTTTTCCTCTGTAAGTGTCGCAGAACTTACCGAAGAGGACCTGTGGAAGAGTTGACCGACTGTGACGTTTTAAGTGTTCTGGACCTTTGAGAAAAACAAAGGCAAATAAAACTCGTGCCGTTATTGGAGATCTACTTCTAGGCTGATTGTTAAGCTTTACTTAAAGGAGCAATATTTGCATGTTTTTCCTTTAAATTGCAAACTAAATGCAGACTTTATTACATGTAGTCCTCTCTGGGGTATTAAACCAACATGAAAAATCATGGCTGCAGGCGATGTCAAAACATTGCCGATTGGCCTTTTAAAACTGAAATCACTTCAGCCATCTAATGTATTTACACAGAATTAAATTTGTATGCATATTAAAATGTTTTCTCCTATCTTACAAGGCAGCTTGGGGGCTCCAGCCAAGGCTGATGGGTGGTCTTGTAGATTCGGTGCAGTGGGGCAGCAAGGTCAGGTATCGGGGGATCAAGACCTGCTGACCCAGCTTGCTGTTTAGAGACAGCTGAGCGTTAAAGCTGTACCGTTTCAGGTGTAGGATAAGCACTCTGTGAAGACAAAGGTTTTTAGGTACTTAAATTCTTTTTATTCCATAAGTTGGTTATGCTTTCAATGTTTTCCGTATGTGCTGCATCTTTAGTGTTTATTGCGTGTCTTTACTGTGTGTGTGTTTAAACAGACTGTAGATACCTGGGTAGTTTACTGAATTTGTGCGTAACAGTCGCTGATTTCCCGTTGCACTTTTCACACGAATACTCAATTTCCTCCATCTGTAAAAAGAAAAAGTAACTAATTATATATGAAATTACATCCAGCTGATGCTTGTTTGTCTCGTTGTGTGAAAGAAATTCTATTTTTTGTGTCTCCTCATGAAGGCTCTCTCAGTTTGTAAACTGCAAACTAAAATGCTACAGTGTTTTTTCTGCTTGAGCCTCATTGCGCATACTAAGCTAATAAGTGCACTCCTCTGATGCTGTTGGTCATTTATGATCCCAGATGGGGGCATAAGGATGACAGGACCAGTGACTCACCCTAAAAAACAGATCCAGGGAGTCCTGGATGGAGCGAAGCGGCAAGGTCTTCTTTCTTCGCGGCAAGTCGATGGACAAGTCATTGAATTGTTCTCGCTTGGTCACCACCTCGCCACAGCTGCAACACAACAAAGAGGGAATCAAACACCTTTCACCTTCATCAAGAGTTCTGAATGATAAGCAGGAGACCAGCCTCACCCTTTACACGTGATGGTGTGCTGCACCTCAAACTCCATGTTGACTGCCACAGGACAGGTGTAGATCCGCGAGGTGTCTGCCTCATCACCAGGCTCTGCTTTGACTGCCGATGACGTTGCCTCCAGACCATTCTCACCCACCACAGAAGACGATGAGGAGGCGGCGGCCTCGTTCGTTAAGCTCTTATTCATCTTCTCCACGTCGTCCTTCAGCTGGTCCAAACACTGACTCAAGAATTCATGAGCATCCTGAAAAACAAGAAACATGTAGGGGCTTAAAACAGGATTTTACTCACAGAAGGAGCCACTTTAAACCATAAGCCTGAAAGATTTAACTTTTTGTGTGTTTTTGTTTGTTTGGGGGTTTTTTGCCTGTCCTGGTCGGTACTTTAGCAATCAGAATTGTTGTCTGAAGAAAGATGCCCAACGGATTTATTTTTTTAAGTGGAGAAAGTATGGCAATGCCATGTTGGTCTACTTGATTGATCTATATTATTATTGTTTATTTATTTATTTTATGTTAAGTTATTACAAATTGGACAGACAATTAGACAGAAAGAAAGACAGAAAGAGAGAAAGAAGGGAAGGGGGGGGGGGGGACAGTAAGAGACACTGAGAAAATTTGTTAGATCAGCTATTAAACGAAGAAAAAGAAAACAAACAACAAGAGAACAACAAAATACAGAGATCAAAGCAACAACCTAGATAACAACCTAGATAAGTTTAAGTAACAGTTAATGCTAAATATTGAATGTTATAAACAAAAAAAAAAAAAACAAAGTTATGATGATGCACATCTATCACAAAACTATGAGCAGTCAGCCGATTTGCCCAGAATCATTCTTTAGGACGATAATAACCTCAAACACTGAATGGATTTTATTTCCTCTAATTAGATCTTTTTGTCCAAAGGCTATGTCTTACATCTTGTTTCAGACTGCATTAAACAGCGAATTAGTTTAGGCTTTCAGAAAAAGACCAACAGCGCAATACCGTGAAGAAAAAAGTAGAAATGGATGGGAAGGGGGAAAAAAGATAATCGCTTTATCGTTTTATCCTCCTTTGAAAGCCAAAAATCATAATTTGAACCAGTGTGTCATCTCATATTTGCTTTACTTTTGCTTTGAATTTGAGACATTTTACTTTCTAAAGTCACTTTATTGCATTATAGTCAGCTTTTATTTAATTACATTATTATTGAATTGCTGAGCTCTGTACTGTATCACATGTTTCTACATGTTCTACTGTGTTTGATTTTTACTTATTTACCACTTTTAAAACACTTTCCTTTTTCTTTTTAGCCTCTTTCACTATAGAGAAAATTTTCAGCAAATACTTTATATCTTCAGAGTCTTCATTCCAAACACACAGAGTAATAATTATCTTGAGCTGAAACTAGAATTGCAAATTGTCCTTCAGCAGCTATTCGGCAGGAAAAAGCAAACCTATATTACCTGTTTAATTTCTAAACTGTGCTCTTTAGAACGTAAACCTTCTACTAAGAGTTATTCTCTACACTCATATACCTGAGTTTAAGTGGGAAACTTACATTCTGCATGTTTCCAGAGAAACGCTCTGCTGTGGAGGAGATGGCACTCTTTACTTTCCTCAAAAGGTCTTTCTTTGTCTCTGGACAGGCCACATCCTTCTTCACCATGAGGTGAGCAAATCGCCTGCACAGAGTGAAGACAGGACACTGATTATAACCAAGTTCATTTAAACTGCTTCCTGTGCCATTTAACACCTATGTTAAAAATGACAACAATCCAGAATATTGTTAACAATCAACTGTTACTATCAACCCATAATAATATAATACAGTACCTGAGCAAGGCATTGATGGGCAACTTCTTCCATGGGATGCTCTGCCTCAGCATGTCATTGGAGAAGGAGGGGAGACTGAAGAGGGACTGCAGGATGGCATTCATGTAGCAGGTGTTACCCAGGTTGGAAAATCTTAAATGAATAACAAAAGTTTCAAAAACTGCTTGTTTTGATTTTTCCCTCGTTATTTGGTTTCATGGATCAAATGAGTTTCATATCAAGCGGAGCTGGCTTATCTGTACCCTTGCAGTGGAGCCTGAGGCTGTGCCAGGGTGGAGGGCCTCTGCTTGTTCCAGCCACCGTAGTCCAAGGAGGGTCGTACCTTCTTAAAGGGAGTGGAGTGGTTTGGGAGCATGAGGCTCCTCTTGGCTGTGGGGGTCTGTGCAGTACTGGATGGCCTGAGGAGATTTAAAAATCAATCACTGGATGAATAGAAATGTTCTCCCCTGTTATCACATGTGCCAAGGAGATGACTGGTTCCTTTCATCTGTTTTTAACTAATCAAAACCTGCCCAGGTTTGAAGCCAGCACTCTAAGCACCCACCATCGGTCTCTCTGTTAGCAGGAAGCTTGGAACAGTCTGCAGGCAGGTGGGAAAGCTTGGCTCAACCTTGAAGTAATTCCCTTTTGAAATTAGATGTGGAACAGAAACTTTAGACCAGATTCTTTACTCTTCTAAGATTTCATTTCACATCTTCATAAATGTATATCTAAGTCAATCAAGAGAAATTGGGACACATAATTTTAATTCTAGGTTTAGATTTCTTTCTAATTACAGGAACACAACTCACGTTAGTATGGAAATCTCAAACAAGAACCAGATTATCAAGTATTCTAATAATCTTGAAATTATCTAAAAAATATTAACTAAAATACAGACACAGTTAAGATCTTTAAAAAAAAATAATCATGTTTATGTGATTATATTTTATGTTAAAATATTCATTTTCCCTTGCCTGGTAGGATATAATGCACTATCACATAGTGGCGATAATGCAGTTAGAAGCTGTTTGTAACCTTGAAACAAAACACGTGATGGCTACTAGCTACCAGGTATCAGCCCAGTAAAGCGGAAGATACTGTATAAATAGAAGAATCACAGAAAGCAAAAGCTAGCATTGAGGGTGGGTACTGTAGAAGTCATCTTCAAAGAACAGTTGAAAGGTTCTCATTAAATAAATATCAAATAGTATTTTTGTTTTTAAATTCTTGACCCTAGGTTCAAACTGCTCCTGCTTTGCATTTTAACTGAGCCATGAAGCAACTCACCTGTCCAGAAAAGAGTGGCTCTGGCTGTAGTCTTTAGTCACAGATCGGCTTCCGTAGAAAGATGATGGCTGAAGGGGAGTTGACCCAAGAGGAGCTACAGTTAAGGAGGCACATGAGAGTATCAGTGTCTGGGAAAAATTTGCATAGGCGGCTACGAGAATGCTGTGCAACTAGATTACAAAAAGGTGGTACTGCTGCTGGGCTTACCTGAGCTCCTGTTCTCCTCTGACTGCTTTAGCTTTTCTTTGCAGCTCAGAAGAAACTTCCTGGAGGAGGGGTCCGAAGTTGCCTTGTTGTTGCTGAAAAATATTTTTTTCTGGATGTTACTCAAATTCAGTAAAATAAAGTCTATCAATCAATCAAGGTTTCTATTTTGCGACCCACTGGTTACCAGTTACTGTTTTAATTATCTCGCCACAAGATTTGCAAAAAAACAAACAGGCAGTGGTTCAGACAAAAGGCTGCAGAGATAAGGTCATCCTATGAGTCACCAACAGCACTGCAATTCAGCGCTGATTATACCTCGAGGAGTCGTTTTCCTTTGGGTAGTCCTCATTGAGGTCGTTATCAGGAGTGAGGAGTCGCTTTCTCTTCTCGCTCCTGGGAAACCGAAACATTGAATAATTCACATGCCAAATGGGGCAGTATTAAACATTCCTAAATTAATTTAATTTATTCTGTGCGATACGGTCTAAAAATTCCCAGCGTGCCTGTTTTCAGACAGTCCCGTGCGAGTGGGAGTGGAGGCTGCTCTGCTCGGGCTGCCGAGAGGTTTTCTCGGTGTCGTGTCCTCCCGGCCTTCTGCGCTCTGTCGCCTCGGTGTCGTCTGAACACACCAGGAGGAATTAAGTTAAACACATGTACATTTGTCCACATGTGTTCAAGTTAAGATTGTTATTGCATTCTTGATCACCTGTCTCTCCCCGGACGGGTTGGCTTCATTTTTCACAGAGCGGTTAACGAGCACACTGAAGTTGGCACTTCCAAGGGATGATTTTAAAACTGCAGCATAAACAAAAAGTTCAGGGGGAAAAAAAGCATAAAAATGATTCCGTTACATTGTAGAGTCAGAATCGCTTCAAGTTAATCCATGTGCTTGAACTGAAAAGAAAAAAAAAGAAAAAGAAAAAAAATAACACTGCTGCATTGCCCTGATGTTAAGTTTGAAGCACATTAAGCCCTAAAGGCAAAATAAAGCATTCAGATCATAGATTTAAAAGCAGACTAACACACACCATACTTCACAACAACCTGTTGCATAAGTCTTCATGACAGCTACAGATGTTTTGTTTATTTAATAGGATAAAAATGAATCCTGTTCTTCAAGCAAACTGATGACATGCAGAGGTGCAAGGCAGCCCAGGTGGAGAAATTTTGTTTTTATACTTCGCAACTAATTTTATTTCTCTATCTGATAAGAAACCTATTCAATCAGATAGTTATTTGTGGTGAATGAAATACAATTACACTTTGAAGCACAACATCTGAAATTCAAGCACTTTTCAAACCTTGAAAAGACAAAATTCAAGCATTTGTAAGGATAAGGATTTCAAGCACCTGTACGAACCCTGTTACTGGCATTGGGTATCAATTAAATGTAAAACAAATAGATTAAATCACTAGTACGTCTGTTATCAACTAGTGACAATAGCAACAATTAGTCGACTGGTCAGCTAGACGCGCACATCACTACTTGAAACTCTGCATCAACTTGAGAAATATTAATATATTAACATGAAGATGCAGAGAAAAAGTGACCATTCTCTGCAGGAAGAGCATACAAGGATTAATTCCTAAAAAATTTAAAAAAATCTTTGCAATTTTTTTTGTTTGTTTTGTTTTTTTAATGTGCAGGGGTGTCATTACCTGGCTTTCCTTGCTTCAGCTTTTCAAGGTATTCTTTAGTCTTCTGAACCAAAGGTTGAGGCATCCTGTCCAGCGTAATGACACTGTTATCCTTCAGAGTCAGGACGATGCGGTTGACATTCTGGCTAATATTTTTCACGTTCTGGTTCAGCTGAGGGCAAAGAACAGCAAATACTCAGATTCATGATGATTACTATTACATACAATAGTAATTAATACATTATCATTATTATTATTATCATCATCATCATCATCGTCATCCTCCTCCTATCATACTTGTTGATAAAGTATACCTTTGAACAAACTGGCTCACAGTTCTATTAAAGTTCTATATGACAAACCTTACTCAATCAGCTATTACTTTCTTCGATAGGTCTTATATCAGGGGTCCCCAATCTCAGTCCACGAGGGCCGGTGTCCCTGCAGGTTTTAGATGTGTCCTTGATCCAACACAGCTGATTTAAATGGATAAATTACCTCCTCAACATGTCTTGAAGTTCTCCAGAGGCCTGGTAATGAACTAATCATGTGATTCAGGTGTGTTGACCCAGGGTGAGATCTAAAACCTGCAGGGACACCGGCCCTCGTGGACTGAGATTGGGGACCCCTGTCTTATATCATGCTATCTGAGGAGTGAGGTTCTTAGTGACTAGAGACTCAGAACACGTGAGTGTGATGACAAAGTTTGTTTTTGTTTACTTCTCTTGCTCCAGACTCTTATATGTCTGTGTGGAAATTATAACAGTCCTAAGGGTTAGATTTGTTGCCTTTCCTAGCAATGGAGCAAGACAGATTCATTACAATGTTAGAGCCTCCAAGTTTTCCAGACTTCCCTACAAACTTCAGTTATATTGTGTCGGTAGGAGGGGATCGAGAGAAGGCACACACACTTCCTTAAAGAAAGTAATAACAAACTTTGTGTGAATGGGTTAGTTTGAGTTTCTGATCTCTTAGACAAACTCCAGCCTCACTGTCTTAACTCTTTCCCCATCAAAACAACATTTGACAACCTCCCCTGCATCCATAAAGATGAGTTTTGACACCTTAGTATATGAATAAAGATGTGGTTTGCATAGGCAGAGACCACCCTCAATAACTTCCGATTTAAACCCAGGCATTTTGTTCCAAAGGCAGGCCTAAAATATAACAGAAATCGCTAATCTAATAAAAAGAGCATCAAAGGTTACTCCTAGTAGGGGGGAGTTAAACAGCAGCAGATGCTGTGGTCCTTGTCCTGCATGGCCTACTAGGCATGAACCAGTTTATCTCCTGATGCAGGTCTGGGTCAGAGTGACCCACCAGGTCACAGCAGATCAGCAGAGCAGAATAAGGACTAAGATAGGAGTAGTTAAGTTGAACTGCAAAAACAAGAAGTTCACCAGTAGGGAAAAAGAGGACAGGAAGCTAGCCGTTTTAGCCGTTTGAAACTGAACTTTCAAAATAAGAGGACGGGTAATATTGACTATTAAAGTTATCAAGCTGTTTTTTCTGACAGAGGAGAAACTTCAAAGAAAGCAGAAAATATATAGTTGTTACTGTACATCAGTATGAGTGGGGAAAACTGCATGTGAAGTACATTTAAGACTTTCTAAAACCTGAAAACACACATAATTGCAGCACAAACTAGAGTTAATTTTAACTTGTACAACTAATTCAAGATTGACTGGGTGTCTATTATATTCTATTCTATTTGACTGCCATTTACGAATTACGTGCTTAATTATTCTTTTCAGACCCAATCACATCAGTCAGTCTGAAATATTTTAGTTCTGGAATATGGGATCATATAAAAGAAGTACAGGCATGGATTAAAAACACTTGACCTGAGGGCTGAACAAACCCTGGCATGTGCCATGGGTGAGATTATGTTTCTAATCCGGTTCATTCATGGCTTCAGTGCAGAGCTACTGCTCATTCATTGCATAATGCCTCAAAGCCGACAGCTTAGATTCTTCTAGTACTGACATGAATCAGACATGTAAGACTGATTTATAGGGTGCCATTTAACAAGTTTGTTCCTGTAATGCTTTAACAAGAAATACCATATTTTATTTTCCTCATTTAGCCATCCATTAGTAGGAGTCTTTTCAACCAAGAAAGCAACTCAAATATGTGTGTGTGTGTGTGTGTGTGTGTGTGTGTGTGTGTGTGTGTGTGTGTGTGGAGTTTCTTGCAGGATTAAGAGGGTTCAGTGTCTTTTCCTCTGTTTTTAATCAGCTGTTTAATTTGCACGTCTGGTGCATTCTTACATTTTTTTATAACGTTCCTCTCGTCCAACACATTCACTCATACACACCAAAATAAGGCGGTGACATGACTCACCCCAAGGAATCTTATTTTGACATGTGAATTGACCCAACAATCCCAAGAAAAACAGGCAACCCACAGTACCTTCTGAGCCAGCTGACCCAGATAAAACAATACTCGATCTGGATGCAGTGGAAAAGATTGCTAGATTATAATAAAAAAAGACCATCAAAATCGAAATCAGTACCTCTTAGGACATTAACAAAAAAATAACAATAATAAAGACCAATGTGAAAGTAAGACATTATATTTGGGGTCTTCTAAACAAGCCATCAACTAGTGTTGATTTAATTAAGGCAGAAATAAATATGAGGGGAGAAAAGTAGCAGTAAAATACCTGGAAAGTTTTGGAAGCTCCTCCACAGTTGAATCTCAGGCAGAGGTTAACTTTATTGTCCTTTTCCAATATCTCAAACGTTCCTTCTTTCCACCTGGTGGTGCCCAGGTCCAGACTGGTGAAACGGATCTTCACAGCCCCACCGCTGGAGACTTTGGGCACTACAGTTGCCATGGCTTGCTATCCCGTTGGTGCACTTGGGAGACTGGGACTCAAACTAATCCTAAAAAAGACAAATTGGATCCGCTGTCACACAATCTGAGCACATTATATTTATAACAACTGAATGTGTCCAGCAGGAGCAGTTTAAACGAATGGTCAGGTATGAGTTCTGAAGTTGATTACTCTAGTTAAATACTGCAGGAAAGTAATGAGCTTAACGAACAGAAGCAGCCACTAAAATGAACATAGCACCTCTTCTTGTAATAACACTAACATCACCTGTAACCGTCTCGGTGAAAGCAACTTCAAAGTTTCCGATGCTAAGCTCAGATAACGAGAGCAGGCAACCCACGTTGTCAAAGTCACAAGAAAGTACAAACCATCCAAAAACAAGCTGACAGGAGTCAGCGCAGCATCTCGCAGCAGAAAAGCGGACAGCACGCTCGCCATGCATTTCTGACAAATAAAACAGCTTTTTTGGCTGCGTGTGGCAGCTCGCGCCTTGTGATTTTCTTTGCTAGCAGCTTCAATAAAAGCCCATGTTTGCATCTGCCATCAAACTAGCCAAACTAACGGCCACTCTGAGTCGCGGCACCCAACGATTGGTACGTGCACAACAACACGGGATGCTCCCTCTCAGCTCAAGGCATCGATGCTCCCACAGAATTACCTGTTCAAACCGGTAACGCCAAGAAAAGGTGATAGCCAAAAGTTAAAAAGCCCCTTTGGATGCGGATAATGTCGTATGCTCGTCCGCAGCCCCTGAATGGGATGGAGGAGGCCGACGTTAGCACCTCGGCTAAAAGGCTAACGGACGCTAGCTAACTGGCTAATTTGCTAGTCTGTAATTTGGTGATGAAAAGCGTATCGCGTTGCGATTACACCGAGCGGGTACTTACCTATCGATGACGAGAGCTTGTCTTCAAACTTCTAAAAATCCGGTGCCGCTTCTGTAGCTGCTGAGCAGGCAGAAAGTTTGTTTTGCCGGCATTCACCTGCTCTCCGGTGCTGTTGACAGCAGAGCAGCACACGACGCGTCGCTGAGCTGCGCGATGATGGCGGGAATGTGAAAATTTACAACGGAAGTAATGACCGAGGATCTTCATCTCGCGATATTTCACTTATTTGTATTAAGGCTGTCTACGGGTCTGCCAAGCTAAGCCTCGCTTTAGTTTTAGTGTGAATTACGTTTAGTTTTGAGCTAATTAGTGTGGTTTAAAGCGCACAAATTAGACTGATAGTATTCATTTTCCCTTTATTTCGGCAAATTTGAAGTTATGTTAATGTACACGGGTACTTGTCTTCATAGGCCAGGACATTTAGCAGTCAGCTCGGGCTAGCTTCGTGCTAGTTACGCCAACTTACTTGCATTGCAACCACGTTCACCACACTTAATCAAATTTAGTTGTTTATAACGACATAAAGACGCCACAGAGAGCCTCGGAGAATGCTTGCAACGGGAGCGGTGAGTGTAATTTCACCTTACTTTGCTTTGAAGTCTCGAACCGTCTTAACATGGAGCTTCCTCATCCTTTTGTTTGATTTACATAAAACATTGACCACCCATTCTCAAACACAGACCCAAGACGACATGCTTTTTAAACTCACTTTGCCTTTTACAGGCTGTATCTAATGTCACAGCCCTGGCTCAGGTAGACCGGGAAAAGATCTATCAGTGGATCAATGAGTTGTCCAGCCCAGAGACCAGAGAGAATGCCCTGCTGGAGCTCAGCAAGAAACGCGAATCTGTGCCAGACTTGGCACCGATGCTTTGGCATTCCTGTGGCACTATCGCTGCTCTCCTGCAGGTAAGATCTGTTGCCTCTCTCTACCTGTTGGAAATCAGGATCTCTCTTTTTTTCTTTTTTTTTGTTAGGGTGTTACTAGGAATTTATGCTTCAAATCAAACCTGAATCTTTAACCCTATGGCATAACTGGACATGCACCCTTCTAGAAATTTAACACACACAGCATCCACAGCACGTACTGTGATTGGCCTATCCAGTACTATAGATTCCCCCTGTTAATTTCACCTTAGTTTTTGAATTTCTCAGTGACAGAATAACGATCATCTCCTCAATATAAGGGATCTCCTCAATATAAGGATTCACAAATGTCAACAGATTACTGGAGAAAGATATATAGGTAATAAAGTACCAGCATTTTATTTGTTCCTGTCGGCTGGCTCCACATATAAAACACCAGAAGACACACTAATTAACACATAATGCACAAAAACATAAATGATGTTGACAACATGGCTACTTACATAAGCTACGCCATAGGCTTTACAAAGATTCAGCACAACCATTAGTGTCAGGGACTACAAGTCATGCCATGTTTGCACAGCAGCTAGGCCTTACAGACCACTCACATGAAGTGAGCTACTAAACCCTTCTTCATTACTCTGAATTATTTTGCTATATTTATTTTTATGTACATAATATGTTACATTGGTACTTGTTGCTTGTTGTTAAGAGCTCTTAGTATATTTTAAAACTTGACCTGAATTTATAAGACACTTCCAGGGCACTAGGTCTTGAAATGGTTGTAAGCGTTTTTTATCTCTACCTACCATTAGAGTTTATACCACTTGTTGAGTTCTGTTTGCCCAGTGTCGTTTGCTGTGCACCATTGATGCATTCCTTTCTCGTTGTAGGAAATAGTGAACATCTATCCATCCATTAACCCACCGACACTCACAGCACATCAGTCTAACCGAGTGTGCAATGCCTTGGCACTCCTGCAGTGTGTTGCCTCACACCCAGAGACACGGTAAGGGGACAATTAGAAGCTTTAATTGTGTCACACTAAAGAAAAACCTTTACTGCAGAGCAGAGTAATACTAAAGAAAGCCTTTAATACAGAGCAGTTTGAGTTTTATCCACTTTATTTACCTTCATTTGTTCTGTTTCAATCAGGAATTTCAGAAAACTAAACTCGAACCATGCTTCTTTTTTTATGTTTTACCTCACCTTTTCTTTTCACTGATACAAACAAGGCTTTTAAGCCTTAAATGAAAGTAGGGCTGCCACAAACGATTATTTTGATAGTCGACTAGTCACCGATTATTTTTGCGATTAGTCGACTAATCAGATCATGCATCGATTGGACGTAAAACTTACAGCTTGAAAATATGTTAAACGTTTATTTTGTGACCCAGAAAGAATAATAAGAGTAATATTAAAACTAACTAGCTGCCGCCATTGTTGACAACTGCGCTGGGCCGCACTATAAATTCTGGGACACAGCTTCTTCTTCTTCGGGGTTTAACGGCAGCTGGCATCCTTTACATGCACTGCTGCCATCTTCTGTTTCAGTCCGTTATTACACTTTTAAATCCTACTACTTATTCCTGCGTCTTTTGTGATCTTACAAAGCTTCAAACGACGCGTCGACTATTAAATCAGTCGTCGACGATTTTGATAGTCGACGTAATCGTGACTAGTCGACTAATCGTGGCAGCTCTAAATGAAAGTACCTAATTTTCCACACTATAAGGCACACTTAAAATCCTTTAATTTTCTCAAAAATCAACAGTGCACCTTATAATCCGGTGCACCTAATGTATGGATTCTGGTTGTGCTTACTGACCTCGGACCGATTTTATGTTGTACACGGTAGAGATGGCACGATACCACTTTTTTATGTCCGATACGATACCGATATCATAAATTTGGATATCTGCCGATACCGATATGAATCCGATATAGTGTGTTTTTTAATCAATAAAACTGTTTTTTAATATATTGCTGCATTTTGTATAAGTTCATACTCAAGTTTAAATAAACAACAACACTAAAGCTATTCTGTTATACCTGTATGTAAAAAAATACACTGCGCCCAAAATATTTCATAGTTCAGCAATACTGATCAATCTAATAAACTTAATCCTCCCTATTCTGGTATTTTAAAGAGTACTTAGCAGAAATATTAAGCAACCTAACTAATAGGGTTGCAAACTCCCAGGAAAAAAAAAAAAAGGGAACCACCCTCCACCTCATGATGCTTAATTGATGTAATCAACTTTAATTTGATGCAGGGTGAAAAAAATGCACAGAAATCAATTATTTTTCAAGAATAATTAAATAGATTCAACATCTTTCTTCAACAGAATTGCAGACTGCACAGATGGTACCTTCTCAAAGAAAAAAGTACTATAGCTTACTAGGGTATATTAGACTTAACAGTTACTATATACAGTAATGGACTTCTATACATTTTACATCAGATTAAAACTTTGGGTGTAAGATTCAGATAATTATTTATTAAAAGCTAGACATTTTAAATGAGAATAAGAAAGAAAAGTATGTCTTTGTGCCCCCTTTTCCCTGTTCATGCCCTATCGGCCCCCCTGGCTACACTTTGCTAGATCCGCCCCTGCACAGTTACCAGCCGTCAGCTACGTAGAAAAGGATCCTGCTCTAGAAAGTAATATTAAATACATTCTAACGACAGCTTATCAAGCTTAAACGTGCTGCTGTTGTTCCGCCGCTGGTTTCCTCTTTCTGGTGCAAAGTGGGCCAAAAACAAAGAAGAGAGACGGACTCGCGACAGAAAAGCCGATCAGCTGATCATTAAGCAGTTTCACGATTGAAGTAGCCGCAGGAAGGTGAGGGGGAGAGAGAGGCAGTCGCTCCATATATCGGTTGTTAAGCTTAATGTGGGAATGCTTTACAAACATTCAGAGATGAACTTACACACTTGCTTTACTTCTCTCTGGGATAACTTCCTCGGAGATGAAATGCTGGTTTGGTAGCGAGGCTACAAATACACACAGCAGCTCTATCACGTGAGCACACTGCTCCGACGTGCTACGTTATGAGCCGAGTTACGCCGTGTCGCAAGTTTTGTGAGGTGTTTTTTTTTTTATATTTAATGGATCGGATTACATTTTTTATTTCTCTCCGATATCCGATCCAGTAATTTAGGTCAGTATCAGACCGATACCGATACGTAATATCGGATCGGTCCATCTCTAGTACACGGTACCCAAAAATCTGTCAAAAAATGTTTTAGTACGACTTTGGTAAGTTACAAAGCCGCACCGCTTCATGGACTGTCAGAGCATTACAGCTACCGTAGTCAGGAGCCTCGCAGACTCGGAGTATCTAGGCCCAAACTCCATCCCCTTCAGGTCCCACAGTCAAACGAACACTGCGGTATCAGTGAGAGTTAAAAACTGTCTAAATTCTTTCATCTTTAATAAAATGATCAGTGTTGCTGCTTTACCAGGTGTAACAATTAAGTTTAACATCCAGGCATCCATGAAAACAGAATTTATTAAATTTAACAGAGTTAGAAGTTAGCAGGACGTTAGCTCGCTAGTTTCCACCTAAACATGATATACCATGTTCTGACTGAGAGATTTCTGAAAGAATTAAAACGTACAGCTCTGCTATCACTTCCATACGGAGCCCCACAAGGGACATGGGAGAAAAAAAAATTAAGATGAAGTTTTGCAAGATCTCGCAAAATGGACTGCATACTTCGCAGGTCACATTTGAAGGCCGAGTCGGTGTATCCTTCGTTACCCAACCTATCCCAGAATTCATAGCGCGGCCCAGCCAATTCATTTCTAACAATGGTGGCAGCTACTTTGTTTTAATATTACTCTTTCTGGGTCACAAAATAAATTTTTAAGATATTTTCCGGTGTGAATGTAGCTGTGTAAACATCAAATATCTGCTCGGTTTATCAAGACATCACATATTTGCAAAAGTGCTCCGACGTTTTCGGAAACGTCTGTTACCCACCATCTCGAAGCTAACAGGAGGTCGAGGCCCACTACAACCGGGGGGAACAAGGCACATCGTGCCTTGACCTCCCGGTCGGCTTCGAGCTGGTGGCCTCCGAAGGATGCGGCCAAAACATTTGCGAGATCTCGCAAAAGTTCATCTTAATGTTTTTTTTCTCCCATGTCCCTTGCGGGGCTCCGTACTTACAATATAAATGAACACAGAAAACTTAACAGCAGTGATGTTTGTAGGTTTACTGAAGTTGGACTAGCTGGTATTTAGTGATGTGCTACGTGATCGTTAGCGACACAGCTATGTTAGCATAACATAAACACAGTGAAGCTGGAGGATGAACGCTAACTTTCCACAAGTTAACCTGAGGGTTTTGTTTCGCTCGATGCACCCTATATTCTGGTGCCTTATGTATCAAAACAGACCCGTTCATCGACAGTGCGCCTTATAATCCAGTGCACCTTATGGTCCGAAAAATACGATATATGTTTTTGATACGAGTGTGGTTACACTGATTTAAAAGTATTTTTCTTTTTTCTTTTAATTTTTAATATCTTGCCAGGTCGGCTTTCCTCGCAGCCCACATTCCCCTTTTCCTTTATCCCTTTTTGCACACTGTGAGCAAAACGCGCCCATTTGAGTACCTGCGCCTCACCAGCCTTGGAGTCATAGGTATGCTCTCCTCTCATTGTATTATGAAACGAGTTTTTATCATTCAAAGTGTGCGTGTACAGGTGTTAAGATGTCTGTTTGTACTTAATGCAGGTGCCTTGGTCAAAACGGATGAACAAGAAGTGATTAACTTTCTTCTCACAACTGAAATCATCCCGCTTTGTCTCCGCATTATGGAATCAGGAAGTGAGCTCTCTAAGACGGTACGCAGCTATTCTGTTTTTAAAGTAGTCTAAACCTTTACAGATAGCCCGCAGCATAATATTGACAACTACTAGCGAGAAATCTTTATACGCATGTTTATTTTTTTCAGGTTGCTACCTTCATACTGCAGAAGATACTGCTTGATGACACAGGGCTGGCTTACATATGCCAGACTTATGAGCGTTTCTCCCATGTGGCAATGATCCTTGTAAGTGTTTGCTGTAAAGATATGCATGGACATGATCAGATAGACTTTCTGTGCCATGTTGACACATCATCAGTTACAAGAAGAGTGGTTTAATCACACTGATTTCTGTTCGTAATTTGTTGAAAAGTCCAGACAGAATTAAAAACTTTTGATAACCGTTCGGAATAAACTGACACTAACTGATATTTAAAAACCAATTGTCTGTTCAAAGCTTTTTACAAACTGACCAGAAGAAAATCTGCATCAAGTCACATCTTTACTTCGCTGTCAATTATGACCAAGCAGAAATGGTCCACAGTTAGTTTTTTTTTTCAACAATTAATTTTCAGTCATTATCAGCAAGTGAAATTCCCTAACTTCAGAACGTAAACTTCATATTAAAACTAAACTTTATTTTTCAAAAGGAATCAGTTCGTTGCACTGCAGTTTGAACCCTAGAGTCTTGTGTTAATGTTTCTTTTTGGTGTTTTAAAAACCCAACTGGGCACGGACATCACAAACTAGCCCAGGCTGCGGTGGCATGCAGCATGGTTCATGTCACATGATTGAGCCTATAAAATAAATTTAAAAAAATAAACCCTTGAGATGTTGAGAGCAGCATAGTAACAATATTTACTGCACTCCACTGATTTGATTTATGTAATCCATCTACAGGGAGCTGATCAAATAAATGTACCAAGGACAGAAGAAAATGAGCCCATGTCACATTCATTGCCTTTGATGTGTAAAGAGCACGCTGTAAAATCCTGTCACGTGTTCACAGCTGAACTTTAATCTTCAGTCAGAATAAAAATTTTTGATCCAGTTTGGTGGTTCTCAAACTGTGAGGTGTGGGCAACCTGGTGAAATCATTAGGAGGGAAAAAAGTCAAATAAATCGAGACATTAACAGGAGTTTTCTGAGGCTTTCACACTGATCTTTAACTCAAATGTAGTTTGAGTGCTTTCTTTAAATAATAATTTGTTGATTTGTGGTGTGTGGGTCGGGATCTTTGTTTGCTGGATGTAACTACAGCTGCTGTCTCCATCATGTTTGCATCTTTAGGGTAAAATGGTGCTGCAGCTCTCCAAAGAACCATCAGCTCGGCTGCTGAAGCACGTTGTCCGCTGCTACCTTCGCCTTTCAGATAATCTCAGGTAGAGCATCTTTACTCTGTTGCAGTTTATTGTGTGCTTGCGAGTTTTAACTGTTGATCTGTATAACACTGGCTTCGCTGTTTGAAGACTTCAGTCAGCTTGCCACTAGGAGGAGCTATTGCAAAAATACACTGTGGTAGTTTTTATACCATGAGATGTTTGTGTGTGTAAAAACAGTTCATGATAACAGGTTGTATTAGATGTAATAGCTGCGGCTTTGTTTGAAACACTTGGGAATAACTGCATAGACAGAAAAATGCACTACATGTTGAAGCTGTTTATCTTTTAGGACAATTATATTTTTTTTTATTTTTGCCTTACTCTTCTTTTTAACCTGACATTAATTTTTTGGAAAGGATATCTCTGCACTTTCATTGAGTGTTTTCATCAAGTTTGAAGTTCAATTTCATTAAAAGGAGGTTTTGTGTTGTTCCTTCCTCAGAGCCAGAGAGGCACTCCGTCAGTGTCTACCCGACCAGCTGAAGGACAGCACCTTCGCCCAGGTGCTGAAGGATGACACCACCACCAAACGCTGGCTGGCTCAGCTGGTCAAAAACCTGCAGGAGGGCCAAGTGACCGACGCCCGGGGCATCCCGCTGGCCCCGCAGTGAAGAAGCATGAATTCACAGGAGACACAAATGGACTTGAATTTGTATTCTGTCACATGTGGTGCTAAGACTGAAAAGTAAACAACATGATGGAAGAAGATATTTTTGCTTTTGGGTCATTTATTTTTCCACATCTTCTTCTTTATAGGAACCCAGACTGTAGGATTTCTGAAACTTTTGTGAATATTTGAAAATCCAATAATGATACATTGGCTGATGTTTTCCTTGAAACAGGTTGATAAAGAAATGTTTAGGTAGGATATTTTGCGGTTTAAAAAAAGGAAAACGGTAACACTCCTGCATTTTTGTTAAACAGTGAAATTAACTGACATTTCCTTTTTAGAAAGTAAATAAATATGCATTAAAATGCATTCCGTTTTATATGAAACAACAGACAAACTAATATTAAAATGTGTCTACTGCTGCAGTAACTACAAATACATTTCGCCATGATTATCACCACACAGATTACAGGTAAATTAAAATAAGATGGTACTCGCTGTAAATATCCTCTTGCTATCACTGGATCCTACAGTTACATCCCACATTACATACATACTCTTGTTTGTTGTGTTTCTAATGGGACTACTTATGTCTCTTTCCAGATGTGCACACTGGTATGTGCAGCAGTTTAGTAATACAGTGATATTCTGTACATTTGCTGGCACATTTGTGTAAAGAAAAAAAAAAGATTTCTGTTCTGAATAAATCTGAGCTGGACTGCACTTGTTGGCAATATTTCACAAATAAACAATTTTACACTGAACTCCTGCCCCTGGCAGTGCCCTTTATGTGTGATTAGACTGTGTATGGAATTTGACTGTCAATCTATAGCTCAATAATATGACTGCAAGCACTTTTTATTGGGGTTTTTTATTTAAATAGTTCCATTATTTGCGGCTTTGTTGTTTAACAGCTAAAATCCTACAAATCTTCTTTTACAGTGAAATTCCTAGGAGAATTACTTTTAATTTAGAAAGTAGCAACCGGAAGCGATGGTCTCAGTGTTTGAGCAGACCGCAGATCTCGCGTATCCTGCCACTAGTTGGACGCTAACCTCGCGAGAATATTCAGAAGCTGGTCTGTGGACAGTTTTCAAACTTTGCCCAACTTCTCTCGGTTTGTACCCGCTAATGCGCCGTTGAGTCTCCCGGCAAAGCACCTGACAGCTCGTCGGGAGCCCTTCGGGTTACAGAGTTCAAATGAAAGCCGTGATTCTCGCCGCCGGGTACGGAACCAGGCTCCAGAGAGATGTGTTGGCGGACACCACCGGAAGATTCGCCGACCTGGCGCACGTCGCCAAGCCGCTGCTGCCCGTCGGTCGGTGCCCTTTGAGCTCACACTGGATCCACGCGCTGACCGTGTCCGGCTCCGTGGACACCATCTATGTCGTGGTAAATAACCAGTAACTAGGTCCAATAACTAACTCCATTTCACAGGAATCTGATCCGACTCTGTGTGTACAAACACATCATAGATAGTTCCCTGATTCACTTTACATGTTAGTCAAATAGATAGAGATAAAATGTTAGGCACAATGAGTACCTTCTCTTCTGATGTAATGATTAAAGTTTGCTTATAATGCTTTGGTCTTGTCCTTGTTTCAAATGTTCTGTTTACAGTTCAGATATTTTCTACCTTCATCGGTAACGTGCAGGTCTGTGACCCACTCTTATCCTCTGCTGATCTCCACAGACCAACGCTCTGTACCTCAGGGCATTTGAAGAATGGGCGACAAATTTCACAAATGTCCAGATCCTCAGCGACCAGACGACAAGCAATGATGTAATCCTTTACACTCCGCTTCCATACCGTCCACTGACCTGTAATCTAAAGATTTTTTTTACACATGCACCGCAGTGCTGAGGTTTTCAACACACCACGCTCTATCCAAAATACATTTAAGCTCTGATAAAAACTGCGACTAGATTGATTTTACACCCCGTGCCTTTAGAGTATGAAATTTGGAGTGGATGTAAAAATGAGTTTTCAGCCCTGAAAACTTCTTGTGGATATCTCCTGTACTTGTGAAATTGTGAGAGGAAAAAATAATTAAAGCATGCAAATTTTCAACCCACTCCTGTGCACTTCGAGGGCCTGTAATTCTGAAAATAGTCAGAGCATGAAGGTAAATTTTTGCATAGTTTCATTAAATATGCTGAAGCTCTTGTGCATTAAGTAAGCTGTTGATTCCAATGTCAGGCAGGGATTTTTTTCTCTGATCTGGCTGATTAACTGGACTGATTCGTCCTTCACCAGGAACGACTAGGCGCCGTGGCCTGCCTGCAGCTCGCTGTAAAGCACTTTAACATAGAAGATCATGTCATAGTTATCGGAGGGTAAGTTTGTGTTCCTTAGCTCATGGTAAACTGTAGTTTTGAGTGTGTAAACAGCTCTGAGATGTAGCTCTCTCCCTGTCCATCCTGAACAGTGACACCCTCTTCAAAGAAGATTTCAGCCTCAGGAAAGTTAAAAAGAGGTTCTCTGATGTCCAGTCAAAGTGTGAAGACAGCTGCCTTGTGCTGTCGTATCAGTGCAAAGACGAGGGTGAGGTTAATAAAGCTGTTCACGTGTCCAACATCAGCTGTGGCTTTGCGTCTTCTTCCCTGTTAGTTCTGTATTCTATGTTTGTGTGTTCAGAAACCCAGAAATATGGAATCCTGGAGGCAGACACTGATCTTCGTGTCCTCTGTATGAAGGAGAAGCCTCTTCCCTCAGAGACAAAGTCCAGGAGAGCAGTAAGTTCAACACAAATAGTCAGAATGTGGTAAAATATACACTCAAGGATCTTAGGATTAAAGACTGTAAATAAAAGATGGAACTTTACTCAGACTCAGAACACAGCGCTGACTATTTTTGGTTTTCAGTGCCCTTGTTTCTACGTGTTTTCAAAAAGAAGTCTTCCTCTGTTGGACACTTTCCTCGAGGAAAAAAAGGTAAACGAAATAATCCGACACTCCACAATTAAGTTATGTTTTTATTATTAATGAGAAGCTTCATATATCCGCAGGATGCTCCGATCACAGAGAAAGACGCTCCGGGAAACTTTGTGTCTTGGCTCATCCCGAGGTAATTTCAGCTGAGAGAAATCTGAGTTTTACTCCAAATAAATAACTTTAGCTTTTTGTGTGTTTCAGAAGGAATCAGGGTTTCATTTTGAATCTGTTCTTGTATTTTTCATACACTTAAATGACACTCAAGCTTAGATGATGGCAGACTGTTGTATTTCTTCTTCTTCTTTTTTTTTCAGGAAACCTGTTTACATTCAGGAGATTTCTGGGCGTTTTGATGTTGGAAACTTGCCATCATATGTAGAATGCAATCTGTACTTCAAAGAAAAACTTCAGGACATTGAGTCGTACATGGTGTAAAAGGAAGTTTATTTTTTTGAAACTGATCCAAGAAGAAAATCATTGTGTGTGACTGTAAATACACCTTTAATTTTATGATGAATCTTTTCTATAAATGTTATTTTATTAATCTAAACAATGTGGAGTCTTGTGCATTTGTCCGAGGCCTTCTCGCGGCTGTTCTCCATCTTTGCAATGCGGGAGCCGAACTGCATGGCTCTCTTGGGCAGGACGGCCGATTGACCGAGGCCCAGTCGCTTTGCTGTCATCCTCAGGAGTAGTTTCTCGCCGACTCCTCGGGGAAGCGACAGATCGGCCTTCTGCCACACGGGAAGCGAATTCAAGTAGCTCACCACATCTTCGTCCAAGTACGGAAACCTGCAGAGAGTCCACAGAGGAGAGCGGCTTTAATCTGCGGTGCTCAAAATAAATTCTACACGGAGCTGCAGTTTCAACCAGTACACCAGTCATGATTTCATACATGGCATTAATTTTTTAAGAATATCAAGAGATAAAACACCCACTGTGATATTTTTTTTTTTAGCCACCTTACAGAGTGCTGTGGAGGGGAGCTGTATTAACTGTTCATGACTCTCAGTTCAATTATGATTAAATGAAAAAAATAAACATTTTTGTCAAATTATGATTTATTTACACTAAAAATTCCCAAAGAGCACAATTTGTTGCGCTCTTTGCACTTATTGACAAATAAAACTTATACCAGCCGATCTGCAAATAAGAGGACATTTATTCCACTTCGGATATTTAAAGAGCTCAAACTTAGAGGAAAAAAAAAAGCTGAGACTTTATCATAATAACTACAATTTTTTAAAAAAAATATATAATTTGTGTATCAGCCAGAATTTCAAAACCCATTCCAGTTTACAACCTTATATTAAAGCTATGAAAGTGGTATTTAGCTTCATTATCTGTGTACAGACACCTCAGTTTAAAATCTCCGCCTGTAGAAAATTCACAGAAATGGACGGCACATCCTTCAATCAAACAGAAACAGCATGCTGCTTAAATTTTAACCAGACATGAACAAAAATATTATTTCAAGTCGATTTCATTTTCAGTTTTTCCCTGAATGGTTCTGCTTACTGACAGCAGGTGGCAGTAAAATGTTTTAAAAACATGACATAGAAAACAACAGCAAATCTGTAAAAGCTGCGCACTTTTTTTTAAAAACATCAGGAAGGAAAACTCCACCTATCTGTTAGACATCAAGGATACACATGGGATGTTCTAAAGACCCCAGATTCATTAAAATAAACATCTTACCCACCACACAGACAAAACAAGCTTCACTTGTAGACCTACCGAGCTTCCTTTCCATGGTCCCCGATCACTCTGTCGTCTCTGCCCAAATTCCTGGAGGAGATCCGGCCCAGCTCCATGGCCAGCTCCTGGATCAAGCCTTCGTGTCCAGAGGTCTTAAACCGGACTCGGTGCCTTGAGTAACCAGCCAGCTGCTCATCTGCTCCAATTCCGGTCAAAATTACCTGCACTCACGACAAACGAACAAAAATCAGAAACGTCTCTGATAACAAGTTTTTAAAATTAAATGTGAACTAATTTTGCTTTCCACCAGCTCTGTATTTTTCTAGCTTTACATGATTCAAAGCTCACAATAATCCTAATCTATCTTAAATTGGCCTTTAACACCATTTATGACCCAAACTGTTTTATTCCTGAGAATCCTCCTCAAAGGACAGTTTCATCAAATTAAAAAGAAGTTATACTGAGCTCTTCCTACAAAAGAAACTCCGCTCTTTCTCACCTTTGCCGACGACGTGAATGGCCTCTGGTGGTCGCCCTCCGCAATGAATCCCACTCCTCTTGCAGCAAACCAAACAGCACAGCCGATGCTGTCGTCCAGCACTGTGTCCAGTGGATGCACCAAGTGACAGACACACTCCAGGCGCTTTTCCTGCAGTTCCTCCTGCGTTACGTTAATCTCCACAAAGTTCCACTTCCTCTCAGGGTTCAGTTCTTGTAGTTCCCTGACCCCAGCTCTTCCAGTGATTCTGTCAGGAACGTCAAAGGGGCTGAACACTTGGGAATTTTCCCGATCAGCTTTTAAATCTATGGGCTTATTTTTGGGCTTTCTCGAGGACTTGTTCTGCTTTTTGGGCTCCTGTAGTTTAAAGGCCACATTCAGCAGGTCTACAGGCTCGTGCGCAGGTATGTGACGGTCAGCTAAAGCAGCCAGGATCATTGAATCAATGCCTCCTGAGAAAAGTATGGCAACACGAGCACAGTCAACAGCAGGAGGAGAGAGGTTTAGAGCCCTGAAAGGTAGAGACTGAACGCGTCTCCTCACTGCCTCGCTGAGAACGTCGATGAGATGATTCACCTCATCAATTTTCTCCTCGCTGCCCAGCAGCTTCTCCAGATCCTCCACAGACAGACATGAGTTTGAGTGAATTTCTGTATCATTTAATGTTTCTGGAAGAGACACATTCATAGGTAAAACAGGTGAAGAGAGTTCAAGACCCGACTGGTTCATCACAGCACTGCAGCCTCTCGGGACAGACTCCAACACCTGAGGTATGGTGTCATTACTGACATCACTTTCTGCATGAGCCCACGGATAAACCTCAAATGCCACACAGCCAGCTTCTGCTGCCGCCTTGAGGTTAACCCTGAACACACCAGCTACCGGGACTTCCTGCCACACGCACTGTTTGGGACCAGAAGTGTGAGCAGCCACAGAAGTTAGAGTCAGTTCACCGGCCTCTGCGTCAAATGTCCATAATAAGCTCCGCCTACCAAAGAAATCTCGGCCAAACCACAGGTAGTCTCCTGCCTTCTGGTAGTAAACAAACCCCCAAGGTCCACGAATAGCAGACAGGACAGCGAGAATCTCTGAAGGGGCATTGCAGGATGATAGCCGCTGAGCTACAACCGCGGTGTCGTTCTCCTCTGGCGTCACCGGCAGGCCACTGAAAATCTCTCCATTCCACAGCAGGATGTTTCCAGCGTTGTCTTGAAGCGGCTGAGCAGTGAGAAGACCTCTCATGTGAAGAACGTGAGCAGAGAATAAACAGCGATAGCTGAGATCTGAGTCTGTGATGGTGAGGTCCCGGCTCGAATTGGGCCCTCTCCTTTTTAAATGTTCATAAACTCTTTGGTTCCACTGAGAGTGAGCGGACGCCAGACTCAGCGCACAGAAGATCCCACACATCGCGGCGTTGCTGTGGCCTCAGATATCCTGAAGTTCCTTTTTCATATAATCGAGCTCCTCTGCAAACAGAACAATGCACTAGTTACATAAGCCATAAGAGCCTTCACTACAGTCCTATTATAGCATAAAACACGCTGCTGAGTGTTTAATTTTTTTTTTTTTAAAAACGGGGACCCCGTTCCCAACTTCACTGGCATCAAATTCAAAATGAGTAAATACAGGAAAAGCCGGCAAAGACAGAACAGAAAAACAGCCGGGCACTGACACAACCAAGAGTAACAAGACTTTCCAACATTTCCAGTGTTTGTTTTTACCTCACTGCAAATATTTCTCAAACCTACGTCTGAATAAAGTCCTTTATTGAGCAGTTTCTGATGCATAAACCTAAAATAAACAATGCGGCTCAGAAACACCCCCACAGTGATGCCGGTGACTTTTCAATCTTTAGCTTGTCTTGATAACGACGCCTGAAGTTTGATCGACATATTCTTGAAAATCTAATGGAGTTTTGATCAGAACAACTCTGGACTGGACGAGATGTTCTGGGCATGTCCTTATAAGAGGAAGCCCTGGGATAGATACAGGACAAACTGGAGAGATCACATCTCTCAGCTGGCCTGGAAACACCTTGGTCTTCTTCCAAATTAGCAAGTGGAGGTCTTTAGGGAAGGGAGGTCTGGCCTTCTCTGCTTAGATTACTGCCCCCAGTCTCCCACTATCCTGGATAGCAGCAGAAAACGATTGGATGGATGGATGGATGGATGTTAAAAAATAAACAAAGCGGGATAAATCTGTTTTTTGCATCTTAATCTGGAATCTACCCTGTTTGTCACATGATGTATCACATTTTTCAGAAAAAAAACTCTCAGTTAAAAAATTTTTTTAGAATTTTTGTTCATCTTTACTTCCAACACGGAAGTTTTCACCTCTCAACCAGAGACACTTCTCTCATCTTACTTTTGCAGGAAGTGAGTGTCTGACTTCTGTCTCCTACGAAGAAGATGTTACTGTTCCTCTGCTGGATGTAGACTTTCTGAGGGGGGAAACAATCTGCATTAACCCACATTTACACTCTCAAAACACATGACTGCACCAGCCTGACAACATAGGGATGTGATTTGCGTGTTTCCCATCATAACTGCACAGATAATGATGTGATCTAATAAATTTTGAGACTTTTCCACTTCCTCCACTCACCCTGTTTTTCTTCAGATTGCAGAGCTCGTCCACAAGCACCTTCTGCTCTTTAATCTGTAAATTGGCAACACGGAAAGTTTCACCGATAAAAACTACACTATCTGAATCTGTTAAGACACATAAAGCTAACAGAAGCGGCAGAATAATTATACATAACGAAAATAACCAAAAACCTATGTATTTGGGAGACATCCTGTGGTCTGTTACAGCCACATTAGCCATATTAGCATGTTTGGGCTAACGCTACCTTCTTGTTCAGCTCTTCTTTTACTGCGGCCTGTCCTTCAAACTGCTCGTCACTGCTGCAGCCTTTTGAAGACATGATAGTGCGAAGAAACGTAGGAAAAACTGTCCAGAGATTTTACTAATAAAATCGAACCCGGTTCAGAGTAAACTCATGTGTCTAACCAGAAGGAAGCTTTTCCGGGTGCTGAAGGTTTACACAGTTTGAACTCTACTGCCTCCTGCTGGTGGGCGGTAATACAGCCATTCAACTGTATCATTCATCTGTATCAAAAAATACAGATATTAATTTGTACATGGTCTATTTTTTTTTTAACTTTTTCTTTTCTTTTTTTTTTTTTACCAGAGCAAACCAGTTAAATATGATATGATTCCTTCTTTTATTTATTTATGTTTTTTATATGTTTCTTCATGCCATGTTTGCCATCCCACAATGCACTTGGATGCACCATATACATCAATGGGTCACCACAAGCTTCCAAGACTTTCTTCAACCACCAAAGGTAGTCAGCCTGAAACTCCTGGCATTTATTTGGGGACTTAACGTGAAGCATTATCCAATTAACATTATTTTAATGTGCACCAAGACCAGTCAGAGTTTCAAAATAAGCCAAAGTCCTTTTATTCACTTAAACATGGCTGTCTATCGATGTTCATTTCATTAGACTTTTATCAAAGTCAGCCTTATTTGGAGCCTACTGAGGTGGTTCAGGTGATGTATGTCCAGGATGCCTCCTGGATTCCTCCCAGGTGAGGTGTTTTAGGCATTTTTTTTACTGGTAGGAAACCCTTCAATAGGTCATGAAGGAGCGATGATGTCTCTCAGCAGGCTTAGACCCCCCTAAAAAAGCTGGAGAATGTGCCCGGGGAAAGTGAGGTCTAGGTATGACTGTCACTTTTCTCTCAATTAGAACCACAGATGTCAACCTGCCCCACACAGCAGACACACTTGGGTCTAATCTGGACATCTTCAGTTACCAAATATGCAGATCACACATCACAAGCTCTGGGTTACTGCAGATGTCGGGTGGGCTCGATGCCACAGCACACCTGACATTCGGTCTATAAAGGTGAACCTGTGGCTCTGCTGGGGTAGCTAGACTCATCCTAATGACATTTGGGCCAAATATTTATTACTGTCGTTATGGACCATCAAAGCCATTAGGAGTCTCCAGTGCAATCTGAAATCAAACCAAAGCAGTGGGCCGATCTTCCTTAGAGCAGTGAAAAGCTGCTGTAACAGTCTGAGCTCATGCATAACTCCACTGCTGATAAAAACGAAACCCCCTCAGTGACACCAGTGCTGATTTCTTGCTCCTGCAGCTGGTCAAGCACCTTTTAAACTTGACAAACACACCTGCCTGAAGCCTCACGTTGGTTCACTGCCCACTCAGCTGCAATGCCTTATTGATCGGAAACAGCTGTCAGATGTTTGCAGTCTCATTCCCTGAAAGCGAGGGCTGTCATTTTAGGAACGGCGGCCGCAGGCTGTCACAGCCGGCCAGACTGTGACCTTTGATGTTTATTGTTCTGTGGTGGAGTTGTCAGGCACATATAAAACTCTTTGGCCTTATATCCACAAAAACTAAACTGACCACAGCCCTGTTGTGCTCCCAAAACGGTGATTACGACCATTGTTTCTTTGGTCACTCAGATGGTTGGTCATCTTTCTGTATCAGGTGTTGTGACCTTGAGACCTCAAGAGCCAGGCCTCGGGTATTCGGATTTTATCAGACTTTATTGAAATATGACTGAGCTGTTCTTTAATACCTTCATTGCAACAGAGCACAAAAAAGAGGAGAAGCATAAAGAATAGATGAATAAGAGATTTCCCATCTTGCACCTGGATCCCTTCTTTAGCTGCGGCTGGTAAATGTGAGACAACTTTGGGCCACAAGAGGCAGGTCATCCTCATATTTTTATCCAGGGAGTACAAATTTAGCCGATGTAAACAGAGCTTGTTGTTGCACATCCCGGAATCCCTTCAGGAACAGACGTACCTGCAGGTCACATGGCCACAAAATGACAGAGCAGCCGCCTGACCGCTGATGACAGCTACCTGACACAGCGGCCCACTAATAGTGGAGCTGGTAATCTGTTTGTAGCGGCTCAGTGTGTGCAGGCTTTGAGACGGTTGAGCGCTCTGAAAAAGATCACAAAGGAACTGAAGCGCCTATTGTCATCACCTGGCTCAAAATACGTGCTTATGTTACCTGTCGCTGTCAGTTTTGCTCCCTCATGCAATGAGACAGCACAGAGTGCATATGCACTGCATTTGTTTTCATGTGCATTCACAGAGCTTCGTCCTAAAATAACCCAACCTCCAACCTGCTTGGATCACACATTAAGAGTTAAATTTAGGGCTGGATTATTCCACTGGAAGGAACCTGGGCTAAAAGAAGCTGCACTGATTCTCTTTGTGTCTGTAAATTAGTGGATTTGTTAGTAATTACCAGTTATCATGGTAAAACTCAACATTAAAACCACCAAAGTATTCTTAAACACAGGACCTCCCGGGGGGTGGCATCTTCAGGGGGATCCCCTTTGGGTCTTCTGGAATGCTGGGTGGTGCTCTGGGGCCAAAAACTGTAGTTCCTCTAGTGGCCACTTGAGACTTCCTCAACAAATTAGTCAAGTCGCATAGACTCCCAACTCTACAGCAGAAATAAACAAGTTTACAACCTGCTACAAAAAACAGTTTTGGTCTATCTCAGGGGTCTGCAACCTTTAACACCCAAAGAGCCATTTGGACCCGGTTTCCACGCAAAAGAAAACACTGGGAGCCGCAAATACGTTTTGACATCTAAAATGAAGATAACACTGTATATATTGTTTTTTTTACCTTTATGCTTTGTGTGAACAGCTTAAGTGTGTTCCTTATGAAATCCATGAAGTGCTACAGAGAAAATTACATTTTATTTATGTAATTAACACATTTTGAACTCTTAAAGAAATTTAACAAAAGGAAGGACACCCAGCTGAACTAAAATGATCCATGTAGCAAACAAAAACTGTTGTGAGCCGCCTCCCTTATACCACCTTTGGGCTTTTGGAGCCTTGACCTGACTTTTAAAAAATAATTGGAAAAAAAGCACTATGCTGCTAAAAAATGAAAAATAGATATTTGCAAAATTCTGCCTAAATATGCATTTTATCTGGTTAATGTGTGTGGCGGGGCGTGGTCTGCAGTGCCGCTGCATGGGAGTCGGACGCACCTGAGCTGCACCCGCAATCACGCCTCGCAGCCTTAAAGTCTGTGCTCTCTGCTCTTGTGTTGTCGGGCTGTGAGCTGAAAAGCTGCAGCCGGCTGTATGCGTACAGCAACCGTGTGTGAAAAGTGGTCAATAAAGAGATGCTGAAAAGCAGCGGGTTTGCCGTAGTATGTTTACAATGGAACTTCTGCTCCTGAACCTCTGCGCACAGCGTCTGCAAATCGGGGCTGTACGAAGTCACTTTCATCTTTAAGCAGAACTAAGCTGTCGTCTGTGAGGTGTGAGCGGTGTTTGTTTTTAACATAGTTCACGGTGGAGAATAGCTGCTGACATAATGTGGATCCGAAGATCCATAATTGGCCTACCTGGGGTTGAAAGTCTCGATAAATGCACGGCGTTTCGGCGGGTATACCGGCTTCCGCGAGTGTGACGCTTATTTTGAGCGATGAAAAATAATAAAATATAATTTTATTTTTATATTTCAATATCACAATAATCTTCCAATTTAGACCTTTATTTAAACACAAATAAAATACACTTCAGCTAAAAACTTCTAATTTATTTTCCCAAACCACCCGGAGCCGCAGTATAAGGACAAAAGAGCCACATGTAGGTACGACATCTTTGTTATGTTCCTCGAGTTGTTTTAAGGTGCAGGAGTACACATTGTCCTGTGGGAGGAGACCACAGACTCGCAGCGGGTACTATTTCCATACAAGTGCAGAGTTAGTCTGCAACACATTTTAGGTGGACAGTGCTTGTCTAAGTAATATCTAAATGAAAGCCGGGAGTCAGGTGTCCCAGCAGAACATTGGATCATAACGAGAAGATCAGTGTCAGTGGTTTTAATGGAGCATGCAAAAAAATGTATAAACATCTTTAACCTCTTATCAGATGCTAAGTAAGCACATTTTCAGGAAATGGAAATTGTAATGTTTATTATTTTAGCACTACCGTTCATCTATTATTAACTTTTCCATTGTGTGTTCCAAAAAGGTGGAAAGTCCATTGAGAGCATTGTATTTATATAATCCTAAGCAGGACACAGATAACCCAGTAAATTAATATCTTATTCACATTTCTTCTAAGTGGAAGGTGCTCGTAATAACAAGGATAAGATGATAAGATTAATAACAAATTACACAGCTTCCAGAAAGTTAAAAAAAACTTGCTTCTAGTTAGCAACTTTTAAAATCATGAATTAACATTTTGAATCACAGACAACTCAAATGTTAGATTTAAAGAGGTTATGAACCAGATTACATCTTAGATGCACAGTAAATTTCTGGTTTTATATTTCTGCTCAGGTTAAACTGTATCATTGAATGTAGCATTGTGCTTTGGAGCAGTTTTGCGACCTTTGGACAGATCCAACTCAGGCATCTGCTCTTTGATTCCTCTTGGAAATCCAGCCTTGAATAAACGTTTCTCATGCCTATAAATAAGCAGGAAATGAGTGACCATCTCCTGCTTATACTACTTTACCCAGTGCAATAATATTTATGAAAGGAAGAAGATGAAGATCATTAAAACACATCCCAAGCATTTTGGACATCGTAAACAATACTTTAGTGCCAAATTACACGTGAATGCTCGCCTATAAAGAATTCTGGAGATGCATTTGTTTTCTTGCATCACAAAGCTGCAGTTTTTCTTTCTACACTCTTCAGAATGTGATGCAACCGGTCGTCAGATTTTAGAGTATTTTTGCAACAAGTAAGGATTTAAGTAACCAACAGAACTGCAATGAGATCCTCCCACAAAGAGCAAAGAGGCTCTGCTTCGTCACATGTCATTTTGATGGACTGCGTTCAGTGTGTTTGTGGGTGTTTTTGACCTTGAGACAGATTAGGAGCTTCACAGAGTGCATTTTTGTTTTCATACTTAAGCTTTCATAACACCACAGGGCTGAGGCGCTAAAACTGGAAGGTTTAGTTGAGTTTGTGCAGAGTTTTGTGTTGCAAATGGATAAAAACAACAGCTCTAAATTTGCATCAAACCCAACAAAAGTAAAGCACTTGATCTTTGTGGTATAATATGAAAGCCACATAGAACCTGCCCCCACAGGACCGAGCACAATACAGGGCTGTATGTGTGGTTATTATTCACCGGAGTGCGCTAAAAAAAACCCCCAAAAAACCTGAACCATGTCACTGGAGAGCAGTCATGATGTTTCAGTGAGGGTCTCACTCAGCTGATCAGAGTTCATACAATGTGCAGTTAAAAGAAACATGCATGCAGGTGTTCACTGAGTGTTTATTGCGGGCCGAGGAGGCTTCATCCATGCAACCTGTAATTACAGCCGTAATACTGTTCTGTTGACAAAGTGCACAAATGCAAGTCATCCGAATGTGCACTATGTACACAAGTTTTATCTGTTTACCTCCAAACTCACCTGCAGCAGCAAGCAGCAGGTAAACAGCTCCACTAGGTCAGCGCAATAACCAAAAGTTTCTTTTGTATGAGGCATCACGTGGGCAGAAAATGCTCCATTAATCTTTAACTTTTGACATAACTCTGCTCTCCCTTGGTCTTTGGCTTTCCTCTGATTTGATTTAAAAGAAAGAATGGCATGCAAAACAATCATACTAGATCTAAAAATAAAAGTGTTTAATTTAAAGTGAAAGGTTAAGTCTTTACTGATATTAGCTGTAATTAAATTAGTCTCACAGTTTTTATGTAAATCTGATGTAATATCCTACCAGAAAAGGTATATATCGTCGTAGCTGGCAAATTGTAAAGCCTCTGCTCTGTATTTTGAAAAGTACTGAAATTAAATATAAATTACGACTTCAAATTTCTAATCTACAGCATCACAGAGCTGCAGATAGTTTTCATACATGTTACACATAGAGTACACATAGAGTACACAAAAATATTAAATGAGTTACATTTCCTGGCACGTTTGTCAAATATTTTCACAAAATAATATTTATACTTCAATGAAGCACTAATAATATTGTATTATTAGGGTATAAATGTGTAAGTTACACATGCGTCATGGTGTTTTAATGCATCAGTTAAAGTTTATTTATGTAACTGTAATAAAGCATTTAAATGCCTGGTATATAAAATGTGTAACCTTTAAATACCATAGACTGTATATAAATGACAGCCAAAGACATTGTGACATCATAATGTTGACCAAAGTCCAGGGCGAACACCTTTTCACCTTTACTATGTTCCCGTTTTGAAACCAGATGTCACGAGCTACATGCATGCAGAGAACTGTTAATCACATGCTGAAGCAAACTGTGGTTTATGCTTCTTTCAGACTCCAATAAAAACCACAATGTACAAAGTGAACTTCATGTTTCTTTCAGAAAGAGTTAAAAAAAATCAAATGAGTCCACAAATTATTAAGAACAATATTTTGTGAGGTCATGTAGCCCATTAAAGGGGGCAAAGGGCTGTTTTCAAACATACATCTATGCAACCAGAGTAGTCGCCCCTTAAAAGAAAAGCATTTTAAGGCATTTCCACGTAGGATTAATTTTTTAAGACTCTGGATATGTGAACAGCTTATAAAATCTGTGCGCTACAAGCAAGTCTTGCCACTCATTCAGTTATCTAAATTAACTTTATTGTGGTGACCAGAACATAAAATTGTTATAATGACATATATGTCATATAAAAAATATATGCTTAAACAGTTTGTTGACTTTTACACTTGCTGATGCAGGACTCTCCAGTATGCTTTATTTCTAATTCTTTCGACTATATTTTAATATACAGTATTTGGGCTTCACATCATGCATGCATTGCTTTAGAGTTGTCTACCATATCAAATGCGAGAGAACCTGGTACGTGGCTGCTGGTGGTTGCTGGTACTGTCAGTCACACAGAAGGTGCTGCTCTAAAAACATCCTTCATAGATACTTGGATAGACTTTGGCAAGTGTTTGTAGCCGATGTCTTCCATTGCAAACTACGGTCAACTGCTGCAATCTGCTAGAGAACAAAGCGATTGCAAAGATTTTTTTGGTGCAGCATTTTGCACTTCTTTGTGACCAATTTCAGCAACCTCAAGCAACCACACAGTTGGTTGAGGAATACAAATTTTTCCCTGGCAACCAGTTTTGGCAGATGGTCACAGCAAAAATGGTAAATGGACTCATTCTTATATAGCGCTTTTCTACTCAATCTTGAGCACTCAAAGCACTTTACACAACTTGTGCATTCACCCATTTATACCCATTCACACAGCATATTTTTCTTAGTGCTTTCTACCTAACATTCACACACACATTCATACTCCGATGAATGCATCGGACAGCAACTTGGGGTGTCTTCCCCAAGGATATTTGGCATGCAGACTAGGGGAAGACAGGAATTGAACCACCAACCTTCTGATCAGTAGCTGCTCTACCGCCTGAGCTACAGCCACCCTGATGAGTGGTTAGTGGTCACTTCACTCTAAAACTTCAACAGGCCTGTATATTCTCCTTCTTTAACCTTTCACCTGTTCTCTTTAGGGGTCATCACAGCGGATCATCTGCCTCCATCTTAACCTATCCCTAGCATCTTCCTCCGTGACATAAACCCCCTGCATCCTTGAACCTCCTCTGTGGTCTTCCTCATCTTTGCTTGGCAGTTCTATATTTAGTTTAATACATTTTTAATTAAATTCAATTGAGTTTAATTTATATAGCACTAATTTAGAACAACATTGGCCTCAACCCTCTTTATAATGTCAAGACCCTACAATATTAGACAGAAACCTCAAATATCAGACGACCCCCTATGGGCAGACACTTGGCGACAAGGAAAAACTCCTTCTTAACAGGAAGAAACCTTCAGAACCCCCGCAGGGAGGGGAAGCCATATATTGTACATATTTAATACTATTCAAAAAATTTTAATTGTCTTACCAAAATATTTAAGCTAAAAACATTGTTAATGTATTTTTTTAGCTAACAATTTTACCTGTCATGCATGCTATTATTAATTTTTCAATATTGCGTCCATTATAGTTAGTTTAATTAAACAGTTTAATTTCCTTATTTATATTTTTATTATTTTCCTTAAATGTCTGTATAAAACTTTAATTTCTTTCAATAATAATAATAATAATAATAATAATAACAATAATGATGTTAATGATAATGATAATAAATAATCGTGCACGTGCACGTTGCTAGGAGGTAAACAAGTGGACGAGGGGAGCATTTCAAACCGAAGCTCACCTGTGTGAAAGGAACCGGTGGGTTTAACTGTAACAAGGTAACAATGACACCATTTTCTGCTCCTATAGTGCTTTTTTTTTTCTTTTTCTTCTTCTTTTTTTTCTTTAAGTGGGAGGACCGCGTCTGTTTTTGACATGGGGGTAAAGAAAGGGCAGTCACGTGACCGCGCGGAGTATATTCGAGGCGGGCCGTAAACAGAGCAGCAGCAGCTGCGGAGAGCAGAGCCGAGCAGACCGTCCACAGGAGCTCAGCTGACAGGAGCGCGTCTCCCGGTTTCGTGTCCCTGCGACCCACCCGGCCTTTCGGGCTATAAAATTATTTCTTTCCAACTTCAGCTACAGTGATAGCTAAGTTTGGAGAGGAGAAAAAGGGAGAAACGCCGTGTCTTCTTTTGTTTTTTCCGGTTATTGTGTCAGTTAGGTGCAGAGGTAGTCGGAGTCGACCTCCTTTTGCATTACAAAAGGGGGATCTAGCAGAAGCGAGAGAATATATATTAGACATATCAAGCCGGTTGTTTCTATCTGAAGAGCTTTAAAATGGATAACTCTGGAACTAAAAAGACGTGCATGGGTGAGTTGTTTTTCTGTTGCAGGAAAAATTACTGAATATTTCCCCGGAGAGGAGCCTGAGTGTCACAGATGGGTATCGAGCACCAGCTGTAACATGTTTTCTCCACAGAATCCACCCGAGACTTCTTCACCTCGGCCAAATTTCTCATCTACATGGGCCACGCTCTGTCAACATGGGTGAGCACACACTGTTTGTAACCAGCATTGTATTATAACCATGCTCATGTCCATCTAACTGACATCACACAGTAAATGTATGCATGTTTACCACGATGACTATATTTATTTGTGGCCATCCAGTGTTAAATCAAACCTAATGCATTATTAGTTTTTGTTATTGCTGCTTTAAATGTCATTATAATTGCTCAACCTCACTTATTTGTCTACCTGCAGCTAGCCACACAGTGCTCTATTTACAGATAGCTTTAAAAGGGTAATATCTGAATTTAAATTCCTCAGGGTGACCGGATGTGGAACTTTGCTGTGGCAGTTTTCCTGGTGGAGCTGTACGGGAATAGCCTGCTGCTCACTGCCGTGTATGGGCTGGTGGTCGCTGGCTCGGTGCTCCTGCTGGGAGCCATCATCGGGGACTGGGTGGACAAAAACCCCAGGCTTAAAGGTAAGTTTAATCTGGGCTATGTGTGGCACTTTTTGGCTGAGTTTGGTGGGCTTGAATTGGGTTTCTGGCAGTTCTTTTTGCTGGTCAGATGTCACAACACCTCTGACATTTGGCCCATATAAGGGCCAGGACCTGTAGCTCGCCCTGAGTCAACACCGTCAGCTAAGGACAAAGAAAACTGTAAATAGTTACTGCAGTTACTGCAGTCTGGGATGTAAAACCAGGTGTTTGACTGTGAACACGAGCTCCTTTGAACAGAGACATTTAACAGTTAAACTGGAAAATAATTACACAGAGGAATTTGGCAAAGACATGAAATGAGCTTCTTTGCACCATAATGAATGTGTTGTGTCTGATCAGATCTCTGTCCCTAATGCCCATCGTGGTCTTTCCACAGTGGCCCAGACTTCGCTGCTGGTCCAGAACAGTTGCGTCATCGCGTGCGGGGTCCTCCTCATGCTTGTTTTCCAGTTCAAAGACCAGCTCACGGAGCTCTACAATGGATGGATTCTGGTAAGATCCCCTCTCCTGTTTCAACCTGTTTTGGTGGGGATTTACACTGAAAGCATTTTTACCTCCTTTCTTAAAGCTGAGGTTGAAACGTTCCTACTTTGACTCACTGGTACAAGCTTCCCTGTCAGTGTGATTTATGGAGTGAGCACAGCTTATCCACGGAGGATTGCAACAGATCCACTAGAATTTTCTAATTTTCGTTTGATCTCACTTAATCATCTTGAAATCATAAACTTATTATAAGCAAATAGATGAATGAAATCTGTAGAATTCATACTTGAGTATTTAATGCTTTAGTTTTTTTTTTGCTGTAGAAAGAGCCTCTTTCTAAAATATTTGTAGGTGTAACCTGTCTTATCAAACAACTATCAGGACACAGCCTGAGGTGGACTCCCATGCATACTCACTGAAGCATCAAAAATAGTAAAAAAATAAAAGATAATAGAAAATTAAAAAATAAAAAGCCTATCAGATAATTTATTCTAATGCAAACTAAAAGCACCCATTCACTTCAACACATCAAATAATTAAAACACAGTTAACAGCAGAAAAACAGTAAAATGTGAAAGTGAAAATGATTATTACATATAATTAGTTTGTAGTACAGCGATCAATTATTTAGATATTTAAATTTTTTCTTTCAAATCTAATCCGGTGTACACATGACTGCTGATGAGTACAAATTTCTCTCTAACAGACAGAACTTCTGTTTTTATAATAAACAAGAAATCAATAATTCCTCATTTAAGTTTCCTCTTTCCCTCTGCCCATGATTTCAAGGGAAACACCCAACAGTTAACACCAAAGCAAGTTAAAATTTCAAGACATAGCAGTATTCATATTTGCAAAACCCTCTCTACTGTCATCAGTTCCTCCTTAAATTAAATAACGCCGCTCTTGAGGCAATTGGACAAAACATGGCACTTGAACTGAGTTTACATTAAGTTTATTCTGAATAAAATCAGTCAAATCCGAGAAAGGTTCCCATAGTTGAATGAACCTTGGGAACCTTACATTCATACGTTCATACTATGAATATTTTCTAGGCCCTCAGAGTACACAGGAGTGGGCCCGTTTTCACTCTTTTAAATGAGTTTTATCCAAAATTTCTAATCCCTCATAACTTCTATAAATACCAATGATATTCACATTAAAGTTCTGTTAAAAACTGTAGCTGGATCAGGTAGCACTACTCATGTCCGTTAAACCACTGGTGCTCGTGTAAGGGAACAAGGTAGGTTTGAAAAATTAATTAAGGCCTTTATTTTACAGAGCTGAAGAACTTGTAAATTACACCATCACATAGCAGCTTTTGTCTTCTTCAGGATGTGACTTGAAGAAGCGAAAGCTCATAAGCGTTGGTGATACGCTGATACGTGTTTCATAGCCAATCCAGCGCCTTGTACTACGAAAGAGTTCATCATACCCAGGGTATCTGTCCTCTATCTGGATTCACTTACCCATAACACTGGCAATCACACAAAGCTGGTTATCACCTCGGCCCTGCACGTTCACATGATCATATGACTCGTCCACAGAAAGCAATCCCTACTCCAGCCAGAGACATTATCACATTATGATCAAATGGCGATCACAAATCTCTAAAAAACATTTAAAAAATATATAACAGCAAAACGCAACAATATTGTTAAAAGGACACAGTTAATGCAGAAAACCATTATTCTGATTTTTAGTGTAGAGAGCAGTAAAATAAACATTTTAATTCCACTTAATTATTTTCTGGCTGAGGCTGAAATAAAATGATTACTTGATTTTTTTTTTTTTTTTTTTTCCCCACTGCTGTAGAGTCTTTACTATTTAAGGGTTTGAGTAAAGATTAAATACAAAATCAATATTCAAATGTAGTTTACAGATTAGATATGAGGTAAGCAAGTACATTAAAGGTGTCCTGGTTAGGATCAAATGTTAATGATTAAAGTAAAATAAAATTGTTGTACAGTTTTTTTATGGCAGATAAAAAAAACTAAATGAAGTAAAGTTGCGTCAAACAATCTATATTTTTCAGGGAAACATAAAGATATTAAAATGCTCCTACTCTCCTCGTAATGACATCTTTTAGGAATGGTGATGCTGTTTTCTGAAGACTGGTTAGTAGGAGTTAATTTCATACCCGTTGGTTTTCATCTGAAACTTAACATGCTCTGGAGCAGGTTACCATGGCACGTTAAGAAGTAAATCACCTTCATAGTAAAGAAAACCCAGGGTTAACCCTTAAGTTACCTAGACAAGACCAAGTCATGCTTCATAGTACAAGTCTCAAGTGTCACAAGTGTTGCAATCTAAAGATCTGTGTAATTTTGAACATCAGCGTCATGCTCGAGGGATCGGATGATGGAAAGTTTAAATTAGAAATTTGCTGTTGTAAATTATCAGGAAACAGATCAAACATCCAGGGAACAAAAACATTTGTTCCTGTTGCTGTCGATCCTAATATACTGATAGTCAGGATGGTTACTGAAAAAGTTGTACTGTACAAAAATTTGATTACTTTCCTTAGATTGTGACACTTGGAGTGGCTGTGAAGTTGACTTATTTTTAGTTTTAACAGAGTTTTTCAGCCCTGAAAATTTCAGATGTATATCTCATTTGATTATGAAGGTATGAGGGCTCCAAATATTGGAAAAATAAAAAATTTTGAATGCAGGTTCATCAACTCTGAAAACATTCAAAGTGTGCCGGTAAAGGTTTACTTCGGAGCAATTAAATAAACTAAGATTGAAATAGTTAGCTGATTCTGAAGGAGTCATGTGGGGGATTACTCAGATTTATTTATTTATTAATGCATTGATCCAAGTGTCCACATAAACTTCTCTGTAGCTAAATCTGCACCTGACTTCAATTTTTCTCCCTGAATGCAGATGTGAAGCGTTACAGTTAAAAAGTAAAACACTTCCAGGAGAAAGTCAGTAATGAGTTTCTCTAAAGTTTGACTTCACTTCAAGACGAATCTTGAATCTTGAGTACAGGAGGGTTAGAAAACAAGTAGATTCTCAAGCCTGCAGTAGATTTAACATACGAGTACATACATACTACAATAGGAAAGTTACTGGGGACCAGGAAAGTGTTTCAGTTATTTCTTTTTTACACTTGTTGAGCTATGTGACTAAACAGGAGCTCCATCACTGTCAATATTTTGATCTCCACGATCCAGAGATCCAGAACTGCAAACTGTTCGAGTTTCCGTTTATCACAGGAGGCGGGTTTGGGTGTCGGGTTGAAACACAGAAGGCCTCCAGCGTTGTTCTTTTGTGTTTGCAGTATCTGTGGGAAAATGGGGCTATTTCTCTAGCGGTCAGAGAGTTCAGAGCGCTGGCCGTTGTCGGAGTGCTGGTGGAGGTGGTGAGAGGCTGGTGAAACAGGAGATTTAGTGTCTTGCTGAACGCTGTGCAGTCAGCAGGTTGTTCAAGGCCAGTCACATGACACAGAGAGAAATGTGGCTGGGCCTGCTGAAGCATTTGTTTCTATACTGACCAGAGCAGCTGTGTGAAAATGCATGCACAGACCCACAAACAGTCTGCTTCAGAAAAATGTGCAGTTTCTGCTGAAATTTTGAATTTTAACTAATGATATAGATTTTTTTTCAACAGGAAGTTATTGATGTGACACGTAGTGGGAATGGTTGACCTCTGATTTCATTCCTAAAGATTTTTGCCATTGTTATCAGCTAATCAGGTCGGATTTTGAGAGTTAGAAAGAGTTGAGAAACTCATGTTCCCTTTACCCTTGACACCTTCTGTTGAGGGATCTGGTCCATGCTTTGCAGCCAGTTAAAAAGACCCACTTTTTGAAGACAGGTTCCTGTAGATGTTTGTTACTGTGACAGATTCCATCTGAACTTGTTGGGCTTCATACTCTCACTTGACACTCAGTTCACACTGGCGTCTCTGTTATCCACTGTGGTGAAGCCAACATTGAGATTTTTCTAGTGTTTGTTTTTGTAAGTTTTGGCATTTACTGCAGATTGTAGCGGAGTGCACAACCTTACGTAATTTATGTTTAGCCTCATTGTATCTTTAATAATTACTCTGGTGGTGTTTCCCCTTGGTAGACTGCTTAGTGGGTCCGGGTGATGCACCCTGGGGTTAGTCAGGACTAGCTTCCCTGTCATCAGACTTAGACATTTGGGGTCAGTTCAGTATGTTTTTAGATGATTGAACGCTTGCTGGGAAGCTTTTTCTGCCCTTAGAGTCAGCTCTAGCCTCTATCTTTTGTTCTCCCGTCTCATATTTCCTACTGCCCCTCCCCCCTTAAACCGTCACAGCAGAAACAAACATGACCATAAATGACTGCAAAATGGAGAGTATAACCCTGTCATAAAATTTCACAAAGGCACAAAAATTAGGCAAGCTAGATAAATAAAAATATGCATTTTAAATCTTTTTTAAAAATTATATTTATCTGTTCCCTTGGCTAAACTGTGCAGCTGTACTGGAACAGGAATGACTACTTTGGACCCCTCCTCCACCCTAGAAACAACTCCTTTTTAAGTCAAAGGTCAAATCAGTATGGATCAATACAGATCCATCAGTGATGAAACATCAACGTCTCTTCCAATGGGAGATTTTGTACCAGTATTTTAAATGGGAAACATGGAAAAGGGGACCATAGCCCAGAAAAAAATCTGTGAAATTCAGTGACATAAAGGGATGACAAGTAAAATAAAGCTTAAGACAGTGCTGTCCAACAGATCAAGAAATTAAGTTAATGGTTTTCATTCTTTCATTGGAAATCCAAAGAGCTGGAGAATCAGTGCTAAAGCTGGCTCATGTGGTTCAGCAGCGCCTTACTAAGACACTTTGTTGTTTTTTTTCTTGAATTTCCAACCCTATCATATTATCCTCTAAAAAGCAACAGTGGACTCATGTGTACTTTCTCTTTCTCTGGCACTCCAACCAAACTCCGTATTGGATTTAGATTCAACCACATGCTAAATAGGCAGATTTTCATAAACCAGAACATGCCACGAGGTACACATCAAGCTTGGGACTGCAGGCTTTTCTTTTTGGGTGTTCCAAAAGAGATGTTAACCTGAACTCGAACGTGAATTCTTGATGGGTTTATGGATGACCTTGTAAGTGTTAAAAGTTAAATAAAAACCATAATCTAAAATAATAATATATTATTTTAGAAAATAATAATAATATATTATTTTAGAATATATAAAATAATCATGCTTTAGTCGAAGGCAGCTGGACTCCTTTTAGGTGTTTAATTTCGTCTGAAAAGCTGAGGAGTTGCAGGTGTTTATCTTCTTATAGGGCTGTGATCTTGGAAATTGTCAAGACACGCCCAGACGTGTGAGGATGTTTGTGTGTCATTAAGGTCACAGTGGTGGAGGTGTGAATGGCAGCTCAGTTGCCTAGGAAGGGATCTCAAGATTGTTTTACAGGTAACTGATAGCTGGTGACATAGGCCACCAGTTCGGTTCAACGATAGCCGCTCCAGTTGAACCTAAATGGTCTCCTTTTTTCCTCTGATGAGTTTGTTGGTCTTGAGGAGATTGTGTAAATCAACATAACTCAAGTATGTGTTCATCGAAAAGGACTGAACTGTGTAGCTTTGTGGCTTAATGATGAGGTTTTTGGACTACAATGGAATTCGATGACATGGGGGAATTAGATCTATCCGATTCTTAGTTTTTCATGTTTCATGGGAGTATTTGGGGAACAGCCTTGTCATTTTATCACACAAAGTCAGTCCAAATATAAAACTACTGTTACATTTTTTTTTTTTATTATTTTCAGACAACCTGCTACATCCTGGTCATCACCATCGCCAACATTGCCAACCTTGCCAGCACGGCCATGTCCATTACCATCCAGAGAGACTGGGTGGTTGTTGTAGCAGGTCAGGACAGCAGCAAGTTGGCAGGTAGGTGTATGCTATCGAGTGGTGGCTTATCTTCAGATGTAGGCCTCATATGATCTGTTATCAGGTCATATGTTCAGCTGGGAGGACTTTGAACCCCGGATGCTGACTCGCTCACATTTTTTTTTCTTTTTTTTTATGTCACTGCAGTTTTCCATTGATTGTCACAAGCTGTTAGAAGAACACTTTGAACTGGTTGACCCTTATCAATCCGCTTGTGCTAGTTCTTAGTTTATATTACTGTAAACGCAAATTTTAAGCCCATAATCAGCTTTTTTATATCAATGTGTTAAATTAGCTGTTAAACTAACTAGCTCCTCCTTCCACTCCCTTGTCAAACAGATATGAATGCCACAGTGCGGATTATTGACCAGCTGACCAACATCCTGGCTCCCATGTTAGTGGGCCAGATTATGGCCTTTGGCTCTCATTTCGTTGGCTGTGGCTTCATCTCTGGCTGGAACCTGTGCTCCATGTGTGTGGAGTACGCACTGCTGTGGAAGGTCTACCAGAAGACGCCCGCACTGGCTGTGAAAGCTGGACAGAAGGAGCAGCAGCAGGAGCTCAAACAGCTCAGCCCTACAAAAGGTAAGTGCGGCATTATCTGTTTGTATCGTTGGGGAATAAAACTGACTGTGTTTTAGATTTGGTAATCGAGAACCTCCGTTATTCTGCCCTTTGACAGATTTGGAGAATGGCCAGAGTCCTGAGGAGTCGTCTCAGCCACTTATGAACGAAACCTCCGTTGTTGCCAAGTCTGACTCTCCCAAACAGCGCAGCTGTTGCTACCAGATGGCTGAACCCGTGCGCACCTTCAAGGCCGGCTGGGTGGCCTACTACAACCAGAACATCTTCTTCGCCGGCATGTCCCTGGCCTTTCTCTACATGACGGTGCTGGGCTTTGACTGCATCACCACAGGCTACGCCTACACACAGGGCCTCAATGGTTCGGTGCTCAGTCTGCTGATGGGAGCCTCGGCCATCTCAGGCATCTGTGGCACCGTCGCCTTCACTTGGGTTCGCAAGAAGTGTGGCCTGATCCGCACTGGCTTCATCTCCGGCATGGCCCAGCTCTCCTGCCTCATACTGTGTGTCATCTCAGTCTTCGCTCCTGGAAGTCCCTTCGACCTCAGCGTCTCACCCTTCCAGGACCTCTACACCCATCTGATTGGAGAGAAGACCCTGCCTGAAGCTGTCCACAGCCTGACTGGTGGAAACATCACTACGCCTACTACTGCCGCACCAACCCAAGAGCTGCCACCTATGCAGTCCTACATGTCTGTTAGTCTGCTGTTTGCTGGCGTAATTGCTGCTAGAGTTGGTGAGTGAAGTAGTTTTTTTTTTTTTTTCCCCAATCTGGGAATACTTTTACTGGATGCGGTGCAGAGATTTACCAAAATGGATTAGTACGCCAGCTATTAGTGGCCGAGTTCAGATGGAGAAGAATACATCTGAAATCAGCAGTCAGTGGACAGTTGGAGAATTTTAAAGACTTAAAAAAACATTGTTAGTTTTGACTTGCATATCTCTCTTATTTCGACTGTACTTTTATGCTACACTATTGTATTTCAAGTCATGCAACAACAGGGTCGGTCATACTGTTGTTTGATAGTTCTTGCCAACAAAATTTCTATAAAAACACCTGCTGGAGATGATCAGTGTATAGCCAGAGGCGGTTATTAAGTGGACTCCAGGGAAGGTCTCACTGCACATTATAGTCATAACACTGGTAATAAAAAAGGTCCACGCACTCCAAAGTGCTGATGTCCATTTTCTTAGGTGTGTTTATTTTATTCGTTAGGAAATTGGAGTGTTTAGGAACTCCTGCTCATGCTTTATTGGCATGTTCATTTCCTCTGACCAGATAGCAAATTTTAGAAATTATCACTTCCAGACAGGTGACTCAAGCAGCTTGACATGTTGGACTTTTATATAACTTGTAAGAATGTCCCACAGGACCTCTGCAGTATCTGCAACCTTTGATGCCAGTAATATTGCCTCATTATTCCTAGTAGAGCTACTGTTGAGTACTGAAGCTGTTTTATTATGGATATAAAAAGATTATTAGAGCTGACTGTTGATCTCTGCCTCTGCCCTGCAGGTCTGTGGTCCTTTGACCTGACAGTGACCCAGCTCATCCAGGAGAATGTGATTGAGTCAGAGCGAGGTGTGATCAACGGCGTCCAGAATTCCATGAATTACCTCTTAGACCTTCTGCACTTCATCATGGTGATTCTGGCCCCGAACCCAGAGGCCTTTGGCCTTCTGGTCATCATCTCCGTCTCCTTTGTGGCCATGGGCCATATGATGTACTTTCGGTTTGCCTTCAGGAGCCTGGGCAGCCGCCTCTTCCTCTGCTGCTCGCCGGAGCAGAAGGTGGAGGCGGTTGACAATCCTTCACTTCCTACCACCGTCTAATCCCATTAAAGAGACTCTGTCCTGGGTACATACATCTCAAACCTTACACTAGCCCTGCATCTTATTTATCTCACTAACATCTTAGCTTGTAGCTGGCAGAATGCTAACGTAAAGCGTAGACAACATGCTGTCGGTAGCCATTAACCATTAGCAGTAGCAGAAGAGTAGAAAGTGTTAGAAAGTACTGAAACTTTAGATAATGCAGGGGTTTCTGTAGCGTTTTCAGTCTGGGAGTCAGATGAGCGCCTCAGCCTTACACCTATGGATCCATGCTCCTTAACACATGCATGCGCTGTCCAACAGGGGTCCATTGCTTCTGGGTGCTGTTGGAGAAATCATGGACAGTGCACTGTAAAATCCTCTCCACCTAACAGCCCGCATGTAGCTGTAAAGATTTCTAAAAGGTGCTTCAGCATAAAAAGGGCAGAATGAGATAGAAATCTTATAGAGGAACCTGACGATCAGGACGCCACTCGGGTTGCCTCTCAGTTTGGGTTCGTTGGTGCTGTCGCTGCATCCGCTCACTGTTCTCTCATAGACTTCTTTCTATTGTGCTGGCTTACATATATATGTGTGTGTGATGAGCAGGTTGTGGATACTTTTTATTTAACCAAACAGAAAACTGGGATCTAGTCTCTTTAATGTGTGGTGTTGAGCATTTAGCTGTGTTTATTCAGGAAATGCAGGCGGTGGTTTTTGTAATGACTGCATCATCAGTATTGTGTTGTGTGCTTGCAGTTGTGCCATATGAAACACAAACATCCTATGCACCCTTATCAATAGCTCGCAGTTACCAAAGTTAAAGTCCATACATGGCTTAAAAGGAAGTGAGGGAAACCAGTTTTGGCTGTCTAAGCATTCCAAATATACACAATATTTTGCATCCAGTGAAAATCTTACCGTATCTGAACCCACTTGGAGATTGTATCTAATCTTTTTTTTCTGGTAGTTTACAATTATATGAAGACGTGTTAGGGCCGTTCTAGGAAAAAACCAAGCAAACTTGAGAAGAAGGAGGAAGTGTGGTGAATTTCTGTGGAAAAAAACTCCAAGATTAAAAAGCTGTGAAATCACACTAAAACAAAAAGAAAACAGACATCATTTATGAGGAAAAGAGAGAAAAAAACCTCAATATTATTATAAAGTAAAGTTGTAAATTTAGGGGAAACAAAATTTTTGAGAAAGTTGTCTAAAAAAAAAAAAAAAAAGGTCATAAATATATGTGAAAAAAAATTACAACTGCATAATAATCTTCTGCATAATCAAAAATGTAGAAGAAAAGTCAAGATTTCCTGAGATTAAGTAATAAATTAGTCAAAGAAATTTAGGTATTCTTTGAGATTACGAAACTACCTCTTAAGTCTTTAAAATTTACATTTTAAATGTTAAGAAACTCTTAAAATTGCAAATTTATCAGAAACAAAACACCGTAGATATTTTGACATTAAAGAAAAAATATTTTATTCTCTAAAATAAAAATAAATTTATTAGTACAGTGTACTAGAGAAATATTTTCTTTGAGAATTTTGTCGTACATTTATGAAGATTAAAATTGGACTCATAAATGTGTTTAGTTATCTGAAAGAAGTCGATTCTGATTATGTTTTGAGCTAAAATTAATGAGAAATTAAAACTCTTACAGAATATTAAGATATACAGTGTTGTATAGATTTACAACTTTAATAAAAAGAAGATATATCAAAGTTTCTTTCCAATTTTTTTTTTACATTTATTTTATTTCATTTTTTTCCTCAGAATACCACCCTTACCTCCACAAGTTTTTTTTTTTAAAAACCTTGAACGGCTCTAGCGTGGCATCATATGATCATCTTAGTCTTTTGAGTTCTCTGGAGTGATTTTTTTTCCAGTCGTGATTGTCTCTAACTCAGGCACTTTACGTGATTGACTTCTGTCTTTACACCTAATGCGTGATCAGGCATTAGTTCAATATGATTTTGCACAAATCTGAAGTCCCGACTTCACCCGAAACCCTCTGCACCATGCACAGTAATGCATTCTCTCTTCAGATGTCGTTGTTTGGCGGGAGGGTACTACGGCACATATTGCAACACCCAGCACTACTACCACATGGTCATGAGGAAAAGAAAAAACCTACCCGAGTTCCTGTGAAAAACAGCCTCGGTTTACCTCAGGCGCTCCCACGTTTCCTCAAAAAGCTACTCAGGGATCTGAGTCAGCAGCTCTTATCTGAAATCACTTTATGGCAATAAAACCCTCTATCTTTACCCAGCCAGGGTTGAAAACGTACCTATTTAGGGTTTTTTGGCGATTCTGCGTGCCATTTTTCCCATGAGGTGATTAAACAGATTGAAAAGTTTAATTTTGAAATGAATGTTTCCAGTCCTTTACAGAATCACTATAATACAGCAATATCTATATAAAGAGCGTAGCATTGAAAACCCCAGAGGTCTATTTTGTTCCCCGTAGAGTCAACCCTTCAGTTGTAAATGGAATAACATGTTTTCTGCTTACCTTGCATTTTTACCTGTATCCGTTCCACCTCTGAACCTCCAAAATTTCACACGCCTTAATGGAAACTAGCCTCCCCAGACTGGCCGGTGCTCGCAGATGAAAAGGTTAACCACGATTCCAGCCGCGGAGGGTAGACGTGTTTGGGTTGGAAGGCGAGTTAACCGCACCAGGTGTAGGAGAACAGAGGGCCATTTTGTACGGCCCGTGAAACAGGATGGAGGAGCTTTATTTTCATGTTCCACCTGCTTCACATTCAGTCTGCGCACGGGAACAAAAGCAGCTCTCAGAACAGGTCTGCTGATTCAGGAATATCCCACATGGTCATAAATGCTATATTTTCTAATGTAAATATATTTAGCTGTGAGTCGATACAAACTTAATTGGAAAACAGAAAGAAAATCAGAGTGTATACTGTTGTTGTGCTGTTTGAAAACTTTTTTTTACATTTTTATATATCTAGTGTCAACACTTTGTGATTCTTTTTTCTGTAAGCTGTAGTTCCTTTTCATTTGAGCACATCTGTATTTTATTGCTTTCATCTCTTTCTACAAACATATACATATAAATAAAACTCTATATATCAGTGTTATTGTAGTTTGATAGAATAAAAGTGTGAAATCATTAAGAAATCCTTTTCGTGTAATAATCACACTCCACTGAATATCAGGAGGTTTGTACTGGTTGTAGTGCATGAGGTGTCTTAAATAAAGAAAACCTTTACAATCATTTCTCTGTAAAGTCGTGTTTGTGTGTGTGTGTGCCAGTCTTGGCCTTGGCTGCCGCTCTGTGAGGTCACATACCACAGCAGAGTTAGCCGCTAATTTCCTTTTTCTCCAGGCAGCCGGTGTTAAACTGAGCCAGGTGACCTGAACTTTAACACAAAAGAGTGAGCTGGATTTGCACAATGTGAGCAACAAATGAGCATTTGAGGCTCAGGCACATTAACGAGCTTTGACTTTAATGAGGGTGGCCTCATGACTCAGCATTCTGTAGTGGGTCCTGTCCTTGCTGCTCGGCACCGTGCAGCCTGATTGGCATTTGCCATATCATAGCAGAACTGGCAGGTCCACCACTGACAACCTGTGCTTTTGATGATGATGAGATGAGAGCAGATTTTCTGGAATTGTGCAGAGCTGTAACTGCCATTGTCAGTTTAACATGGGTTTATAATAGTAGATTTGAACATAAGGAGTGATGTTAGTGCAGGAGCCCAGCTGACAAGGCGTTCACTGAGTTGAGAACCACCCTACATTGTGATACAAGAACCTGTTTTTTTTTGTTTGTTTGTTTGTTTTTTGCTGTCAGATTACTTTCATGTATTCACTATTTACACTATTGGGGTTTACACTGCAGCAGTATAGCGATACCATTATAGTTAATCACCGTACAATTAGGGGAGAGAACCGGCCTCTGAACTTAGTGAAAGTCCAATGTCTACAGACAAGAACTGGGTCTCCAGATAAGTGTGCACAGCATAAATATTATCTCCTTGAAAATGCCTTAACCTCCTAAGACCCGAACTCTTCCACGCCATGCATTTTTAATTTCTCTTTGATATTTGGGCATATTGGGACCCGATGAATGTAAAAACAAAGAATTACCAGATTATTTTTTTTACCTAATTTTTGTTTCTAAGAAAAATGAGAGCTACATATAAGGATATTCGTTTAAAATTTCGAGAGAACAGTAGCAGTATAATGTCCTCGTAAGTGGATATCAGGTGCTTGTAGAGTAAAATTGAGTATTTTGGTCTAAATAACCCAAAATGTGATGTCCACATATGTGGACCCCAGGTCCTAGGAGGTTAAAACAACTTTCTTAAAATGGGTGAACACAGGTGTGTTTTATTAAAACCCTGTGTTCACCTATTTTAAGAACGTTTTTAGAAAAGAAAAAAACCTTTTATATCTGCAAATAAATCATCAGTGCCTGATCCTACAGCTGATAAGAAAAGGCAAGTGTTAGAGGTTCACATTGCTCAATTTTACAAGTCAGCAATCAGGTGTTTAACTCTATACCCACCCATACACTGAACACCTTTATTACACTTACAGCCTTATTTTCAGCTGGTACACAACGTAACAGAATAGGTTTCAAATAATTTTAAGCGTATATTTTACTTGTTTTTTGTTTGTTTGTTTTTAAATACAAAAACAAAATCTGTCAAATATTAAACTAGCCTTTCTTCCTTTATCACCTGGCTTCATCAACGGTTAGATTTGGTTAGATTATATGATTTGATTCTAGGTAATGCTATCACTTCCTTTTAATAATCACTACCTGTACAAGAAAAATTCCAGGAAATTTCTTGCTATGAAAATATTTTGCTTTACAGCTGTCAGCAGTTAGCATTCCAAATGTGGATACTTGTGTAACTGGCAGAGACATCAGAGCAAGTTTTCCCACCAGAAAGCTATTTTGTTTTATGGCGGGAAAGCTGACGGCAGTTGCTATGCCTACTACATGTAATTAGCAAACAGACATGAAAGTGATACAAAGTCTCTCATGTTCATGGGATGAAAAGAAAATCATTTTTCTCTAAGTATCACTGAGCCTCTGCTGGAAGTTTTGCAGGAAAATTTTCCCACCTAAACTTTTTTTGTTGTTATGCTAACTATTGATAGCTTTGAGATTAGCAAACAGCCATCAGAATAATATCAATGTGTGGCTGCAGTTACAGCCACACAGTGGTAATATCAGTGTAGAGGCTTATACATAACACTGCATTCACATTTGTCCGTCTTTAAATATAGGAATTAATTTACAGGATAATAAATAACTGGTTTTGGTTTAGAATTAATTCACATACTCACATAACACTGTATTCTAAAATAAGTACGCACATTTTAGTTTACACTGTTATGTATGATTTAATCTCTTTGTTTTCTGAGTTACCTTAGTTGCAGCTGCTCCAGTCCCTTGATTGAGGAGCCAAGAGGTGGAAAACGGGCGGAGCAAGCCTAGATGGAAAACTGCAAATTGGCTCATTCCATAACTCGGGATCATGGGGGGGGGGAATTGGAGTTCGTTATGTTAGTTTCAGTTAGGTTTTGTGTGTTTTACCCCTTTTTGTGGGCTGATCAGCCCCTATTTAAGTTTCCCCTTTGCCTCGTTAGGTAGGTCAGTTTGTTTGAGTTACCAGTGTTGTTTGTCGTTAACTTTGAGTAGAGTTTTGTTATTTTGACTTCTTTTATGGGCCCAAGATTTATATTTTCTCTACAATTTAATTAAGTTTGTTTTTGAGTTAAATAAAAAAAACTTCTTTTTTTTTTTTACTTTAAAATGTGCCGGAGTTTCCTTCGCTGCTCAGTCCATCACAATCAAGTATCTTGTATAACTCTCTGCAAGAAAATCTTATTTCTTAAAACATTTAAAAATTCTGTTAAGCTAAAACAAAAACAACAATATTTTTTAAGCTTAGGAAAACAACAAGTCATACTTTGATTCTAGGTAATGTCCAGTGATTTCCTCCTAATGGTCACTATACCTGCACAGGAACTATTCCAGGAAATTTTATTTATGAATCATAATTTTTGCCTCATGGCACTTTATAAGATTCTCCAGTACTACAAAATAAATGAGCTCATATTTTTATTAAAATGGTACATTTTACGAGTTTAGATTTGTATAATTCTTTCTGTATTATATTGTGAATCACTCCAGTAGATTTAGGAGATGCAAATCATTTCATTCTATTTTTAAATTATATTTCATTTATATTTTGCACAGCGTTCATAGAATCTTCTGGATTGGGTTTATACTGTAAAAGTATTTATATTACACTGAATTCCAGCTTGAGTTTAGGTCAAATTTATAATGACACGGTCACAGCGGCCTAAGTGTTTTTATAGATACCAACTCAGCTTTACAATCCCTCAATTATATTGAGTCAATAAAGGTGAGAGATAAAGCTTACGACTAGATGAGAATGACCTGGTTTGATCAGTTACTGTGAAAGGGAGTGGTGCTGAAACTGTGACCTGTCAAACGCAGAGATGGTGAAAGGAAACAACAGATGATTTTTCAGCAGTCAGAGCACCTGATCTGGAAAGGAACTGAAAGATGCTGATGTGAAACTGCACCGTCATCCCCAATCCTGCGAAAAAAACCCACCATCAGCTCTGCCTGAGATCAGCTTACTCAGGACTTCAGGACTGTGTAGAACAGGAGAGCGTGAACAAACCTTATAGCAGCAGTAATGAGACATTTGGTTGGAGGTCACAAAAAAATAAATTAAAAAAAAAAAAAAGAAAAAAAAAAAAGGGTACTGATCAAGAACAGCAGCGCCCATGCATCAGCTATTCAATCTTTACATTGTTAAAATCATAACTCGTGACCCTTTGTGAAAGCAGAACTGAATATGGTTCACAAGCATATACAACTGAAGTTACATATATGACCTTTACCCTTCATTATACTGATAATGGAAAACAGATTGAACTCTGAAGACACTGAAAGTCATGGAAACTTGGAAACTATATTAAAAAACAACCCCCCCCACATATCATTTACTTGAGGAGTTTAGCCAAGGTTATTTACTGTAGCTACAATTTCCAGATTCCCTAGAAAGTGTTTTCCAAATTAAAATGGAGTTTAAAAAAAAAAGAAAAAGAAAAGAAAAAGAAAATTCCTACTTCCTGATGAAATGATCCATCTGGATTAGTGTGTTTGATAATGAAGACAATAAACCATGTTATCTAAAACACTTGAAGTAAAAAATGTACAGCTCTGCTTTGGACGTAAACGGAGAGCAAAAACTAAAACAGCAGCGACGTTTGGATGGTTAAAGAGAACCTGGGATTCTCAGCAACTTCAGAATATTTCTAATAGAGCAAAACGTTCCTTTCATACTGTGAATATTTTCATAGTTGCAGGTCTTTGAAGCACACAAACGTGGGTCAAAACCCTGTGCTTTTTTGGTGCCTCGTCGCTTCATAAGTTCAGGAGAATCAGATCAACTCAACACCTATTCGCAGTGTCACTTATGGAGTACTTAAGTTGTGAAACCACCATGCTGAGCATGGCGGGGATGCTTCTCTGCAGCTGGAACATCAACAGTGGAAATGTCACATTTCTCAAAAACAGCAGATACTGCAGCTTTTTGTATACATGAAAACATGCTGAGAAAACAGATAAGAGGAAATATTTTTATGCTTCAGTGAAAAAACCTAAAAGCAACAGAACTCTGGTTTGGTAAAAATATTTATTTTCCAAAAAAGAAAAAAAAGAATAAGACAAACCCACAAAACAAATAAGGATTGAAAAGAATCCAGACCAAAAATTCAGTCCAGAGTTTTGGCAAGAAAACTGGTGGAAACTCGCGCTCGCTGTACAACAGCGGAGGAAAGGCTGGGAGGGGTTCCATTGTTTGGATGTCATAAACTTGTCCAATAATGACTTGAGAATTGTGTAATCAAATATGTGCTTTGTGTTTGCACAGAGATTTGTTTCCAGTCAGGGAGACAAAGTGGAAGAAGCCCACTTTGACTTAATGGTATAAAACAGAAAACGTCCGAGCTGCTGGTGGAAACCTTGTACAGGCTCTGGTTAGGAGTCCAGGAGGCCTGCGAGCCAGCTGTGATCCAGCTTCCTCACCCTCCTAAGTTCTCTGGCCTGAGCCTTCGTCAGAGCGGGGGCGTCCGACTCTGTCGCCGCCGCCACCAGCTCCGGTTTGGACCTGCTAGATTCCATTTCCTCCTCAGAATCCTCTTCCTCTTTCTCGCTCTCCATTTCCTCTTCTGCATGTGCCTTTTCCTCCCTGAAGCCACGAGAACACCCAAATCCCCCCCAAAAAATTATCAACACCAATGTGACTCTGCATATTTTTAGAGATAAACAGACCTCAGTTTCACATGTGGTGCTGAATCATGTGAAACCTCAGTTTCAATCATATTTTCTTAATCCACACTGAGATTATCAGACCAAACGAGGCTTAAAAGAGTCTAAAAATCTAAAACTTTAATTTGAATAATCTTTTATTTGAGATCATCTTTTCTTAATGCCAATATTGCCCAGAGTCTCTCGCCTTTGGAGACCGAGCCCTGGCATCTCATTTTAAAGTTTCTCCAGGAAAAAATTTTCATTTTTTTCTCAGAGGTTTTCATTATGAATCTTTCTTATAAATATTTACACTTTTACATCATTTCTTCATATTCCAGTCTGGGTGCTGCAATTAAGTCTGATGTTGATTTATTTTAAACTGATGTGTGGATCATTTTTAAAACCTTTTCCCTGCTTGCTGAATGCATTTTTTCTGTTTTCTGTTTCACTGAGAGATCTACAAATAGTAGCCACACCAGAAGCTGTCTGCAGATACCTGGGAAGATGATCTTGAGCGAAAAATTGGACAAATTTAAACCAGTTATGGATTCTGACTTTTTTTAGGTCTGATCACACCTTGTGTATACGCTCAGTAGGAAACAAACAACTGCAGCGGTTGTAACAATTATCCAAGAACAGCTGGATTACTGACCTGGCGTCTGAGACAGAGATGAGCAGAGACTGAACAAACATGGAGCACAGGTATGAGGTGGAGGGCAGGACGTGAGCCGGGGTCTGCAGGAGCTGGAAAAAAAGGGGAAAAAGAACAACAACAACCCTGAAGTCGTAAAACGCCATCGTACGTACGTACAGCACAAAGGGGACAGGATCCCTGGAGGGACAAACAACCAACCTCTTTGATGGAGGCAGAGGTCTGCGGCAGCGCCGTTCTCTCTGCCCACAGGCTGCTGTCGGAGTCCCGATGCTCCTGTTGCTGCTGTCTGTGTTTCCCCAACAACAGATAGAAAGGCGTCATGGCTACGCTGTCGTCAATCACAAGCTTCAGAGGAGAAAACAAGAAACATGTCTTATTAACGGGAAACGGAGACAAGAGCAGTATTTCTCAGATCTGAGGCTGGGAAAGGAGCTGGATCAACAGATGGCTCGTTCATTGGAGGGTTTTGTAACTTCAGATAAGAACAATGGACCGCTTTCACCCTCCGGGTTCCTTCCAGAAGAAAACAAATGGAACAAAAGCCTCAGTCCAGCTCACAGTTTGACTTTTATTAGCTTTGATATGTTATGCTTCACTGTTCGCTCTCAGGTATCAACTCTGGTCTCTCTACAGCTCAAAAACACTAAACATGCCCAGTATGCAGCATCCTGGGTAATTTAACCCCCACCAGGTGGCCGGTGGCCAGATTAGGGTTAATCTCCATCACGTTTAGGCTTTGTGAGGCCAGTTGTCCTGCTTTATGTGGAACTACTCAGCATTTTCACCTTCTGTCCTCCTCAACAACTTTTACAGCTTATTGGGATGAAATGAGAAAACATGAGTAAGAAGACACAAGACTGAACTTTGGCTTCCTCTTACAATATTTACTGAGCGAGGGAGTTGTAACAGTCATATTCAAACCAAACACATACTTCACGTCTTACTAACATACCCGACACAAACACGACCTCTGTCCCGCATGTGGTTTGTTGGGATCTGGTCACCCCGAGGTAAACCGTGGAGAGCAATGGAGAGACTGCACGGGCCTCTTTATTAGCCGTTTCCCACAGATTTAGATCTAATGGACACACTAGTGGGCATTAGATCTAGTATTGTTTAATCCTACGGAGTCCTCCACCTTCGAGGTTCTCCAGCTCGCAGGAGTTCCTCAGAGCAAAAGGAGGGCTGTCATCGCTGGTGTTTAAAACAGGAGACAGTAAGGGCAACTGAACTTTCAACAGCGAGAGGTCAGACCTCTCTTCTCTAGTGTCTACTTAAAAAATAAATGCTAAAATTAGCCCCAGAAAAACTTGGGCGGCCCACCAAAGTAAAATGTGTGTGTGGGAAACTGCAAAACAACCATTCCTAATTTTCAGACTTCCACGGCTCATTTCAGAATCTCAAGATCTTCCTTTGTGCCCCAACCAAGCATTTAAACCCAGCTGCACACAGGCTGAAGACGAAGTATTTCCTTCTCTGTGTTTTCACTGATTCTTCTGATCTTTTCTCCCACAGAAAATAAGAATAACTCTGATTAATTTTGCACCATGGTTCAGTTTCTTGTTTTATAAGCAAATATTTCAGGTAAACTTTATCTAAATAATGTATTTACTGTAAAAAGCTTCTCACACCCTCTGCAGTACCTTTCCAGCCCGCTGCCGTTTTATAAACACCACCCAGTACATGGAACAGGAAGTTCTGAACAGCATGTCTATTTATTGTGGTTGCACTGACCCTTAATTCACACAAGCTCTGAACATAAAAACAATCAGATCAAAGTGTGTGGAAAATGTGTTTCGAGGTTAAATAAAAGTCCAAATGTCTGGTGCAAAACCAATGGGAGGAGCTCACCTGTTTGCTGGACGCCAGCAGCCTGTCCTCCTCGGCCTTGGTGGTGAATGTCATGAGATCCTGCAGGGAAGAGTCCACAGTCAGCATAACGTACTTATTTCTATCACGATAAAAGCATTTCATAAACTATTTATCAAATAATATTCCTTTGGCTTGACTGCATAAACTAATTCTTCACTGCAGACAAGTTGAGTTTAGATAAGGATGTTTACAAAAACTATCAGTTACGAGGTCATCTGCAACCCGGGAGGGATAAACGGCCAGTATCTTATCTCTCCACAAAGTCCAGAGTGATCCTCGGAGCTGTGGAAACGAGTTCAGGTTCAGTCCTGCAGGGACGAAGATTTTACACAGATACATTACAGACTGTCAGTCAGTTTGGAAGTGGAAAAAAAAACAAAAAAAAAAAACGCTGTTTGAGCAGACACCAACTCTGGATGGTAAACCTGGAACTCATTCTGGAGCCATTTTTCTTCTTAAACTTTCAAACAAACACCTGTGCCTGCCACACTCATTATTCCCCCTTGGGAATACTGGAAGCACCTCTAAAGCAAATGACTGTAAAGCTGAATTTTTCACATCTACAACCGCCCCTGTACCTTCAGTCAGATGGAAGTGTAGGAATGTCACGTATGTAAAGGTCTCATCTTTTGTCCTAAAATTAGAAGAGAAACTCTTCAGGCCTCGGGGGGTTGGGGGCTCTAAATGAGCTGAGCTATGACATTCCTGCAAGACACGCCATGCCTTTAGTGACCTGAGTGACCTTATAATCAGCAACAAAGCAAGGCGCCAAACAACCTGTAGGTGCAGCGCTCGCTTTAGAGCACTCAAAACTCTCACAAGTCTTTCTTTTAGACTCAAATCCAACAGAGTTCTTTAAATATACTTGCATTTTATATTATAGCAATAAAAAGCAGTGTTTATGATTTAAACTGACTCTCCCTGCCAATTAAAAAAAAAAAAAAAAAAGGCCAACCCGGCACATACGGTAAGCAGCATTAAAGTGGACTTCTCCTTCTGTTTTTTGTTTTTTTTTGTTCAGCAGAACTTGAAATGTTGTTTACCATCTGCTGAGTGAGGAAGTAAAGCTGAGAGCGGTTCAGCCACTGGCTGCTCTCCTCGCAGCTCTCCAGCATCTCCTCCCTGGGAGCAAAGACGGCCTGAGTCACCTTCCCCGAGCACACAGCCTTACGGGAAAACAGCGGCCGAGGCTCGCTGGGCTTGAACACAAACACTGAAAGCAGGAAAGAGAGAAACAGCGATATAAAACGATTCAAAGAGTCACAAAAGAAATTTTGTGTGGACAGCACCTTTATCTTCCACATTATTGGATGAGTTACCAATTAAGTTTATGTATTAACCTGTCATTAAATACATCAAAAATAACAAAAATTACATTTAGTCCTTTTATTTATTAAATTTGGGCTAAAATTTTATTTTGCCTGTGCATTTATTTAAGACTGTATAAATACAGCTAATTATTACCTTGCTAATTAAGATTCTCATGTTAATTGCTGAATAAATACATAATTAAATTAATGAAATTCCAAATAAATTAGTAAAAATGAATCAGGGATTAATTTAAAATGAAATAAAACCCTCAGTTTAATATATGTTTAAGTCACATTTTACATACTTAAACATATTTAGTTTTTAATATCAATTCTTGATGAATTTCGTGGCAGAATAATTTACTCATGAAGCCAAACTTATCTGATTTTTGTTTTTTTGTTTTTTTTTAAATTGGTGGGATTATTGAAAACTAAGTACTACTACAATTTTATTTTTATTTTGGCATTTTCGGTCCTCCATATCGACTTGCTGCTGTAAGTAAACACAGTTTGGTTCTTTTCTGCGAGATTTCCTAATTTCTATGCTAACATCTGCAGGTAGCTAGTATGTATTCTAATTTTGTGTGTGTGTGTCTGTCTGTATGTTGTGAGGGAGATGCAGACAACATATATATATATATATATATATATATATATATATATATATATATATATATATACTGTAAATACCATATATTACAATCTGTATGACTGTTTTTTGAACAGCGACTCAAAGACAAATTCCTCATTTGTGTCCAAACTCTGCATTAAAGGTAATTCTGATTCTGAGAAACCAGAGTGGCCTTTTTATTTGAGTCAAATTAAACTGGATTTCGTTGTTGAGTCCAATCTTAAGGTTACAGCACCACTATAAGCCAATCAGATCAGAGTTCTCAGATGCCTTTTGTGCAGTTTTAACATGGACGGTCTGAAGCTTACGGTCAGTGGATCCGCTCTGATAGCAAAAGGCAGCCATGTTCTCGGAGAGGGGGTCGACCAGCAGCCGCCTGACATCCATGGAAGTGCTCCACTCCACTGCCAGACCGGACACAGAGGAAGACATGAAGGGCAAAAACAGATGGAGATGTGCAGTTTTTTTTTTAACCAGTCAACAGACCTCTCATATCTGAGAGCCTAAGTTTTAAGGATATGTTAGAATCTGTTCAGACTTTTGGGATAAAAATAGTTTATTAAGTTGCACAGAGCACGTCTGTACACAGGGGGAGGTCTTACAAGAGCAGGTGAGGAGGTTCCAGCAGCAGAGCAGATTGCTGGCGGTGGTTCCCAGCAGATACTTGGAACAGCTCAGTCGCCCAAAACAAAGATCACTGATGGAGGGGGGGGAAAAAAAAAAAAAGGTCCTTTTTATTTATCTCATGGTTAAACAATCTGAAGTGCAATTCCCAACCAACCAGCTCCTCACACCACACATATTTCTCAGGATTAGCTTTCCAATTTTGCACTTAGGAACTTGAAATGAGAACATGCAAAGACCCACTCAGAGCCAAGAGCACAGAAAATCACAAACAGACATTCTCATTAGAAAAAAACAAAAGATTTCCTTTTAAAGTGACTCAGATGAGGTAAAATGTGGTAATTTTAATTATCCCTCAGCAGGCGAGGGCAAACATTAATGACTGAGATCTGGTGACTCAGCTCTGGACATCTATAGGTGGTGGTTATGTAAGGGGTAGCAACGGGCAGCTGTCTAAACATCTGTCCGTCTCTTCACATCTGAATTTCAAATTACACAGAAACTGTGTGCTTATTTAAAGAAAGCTGTCAGAGGGTGACTGACTTTTTGGCCAGAGAGGCTTCACGCATTTTAAGTTCAGACAAACTGAGATTCATGTGAAGTGATTTTAACATTCTGGTTCCTTCATTTTAAGACAAACTGCAAGTCATCTCTTTTTGCTTTTCCTACAAACGTGCTAAAAGCTGACTCTGTTTTTCGGGGATTATTTAAAAAAAAGTGGTACAGAAACCAGCAGCAGTAGTTTCACGTCCTCAGTGACCTCTGTGGGCCTCTTTTGTCAGCTGATTGGAAACGTGCCAACATTTTTGGAGACTTGAGCAGCGTTACGAAACGACAGCACTCATTTTTGCACAGAAGGTTAAAAATCCTTCGGTGCTCTAAGAAACAAAGTTCTGAACTTCTGCCAGGAAAACCTGCTTAACTCGTTCACAACAGCTGCTGGCGGTGAGCTAGTCGGAGCACATCCCCCGTTTTAGCTAAATGTCCACTGTTGCTCGAGTTGCACAGGTTTTACTGTCAAGCGGTAAACACTGAATAACATGTATAGTGACAATAAAGGGCTATTCTATTCTAAAACAAAAAAACTTTACACTACCTACTTACCTGGACTGTATATAAAAGATGGACACAGCCAAAGCGCTGATGCATACTAGTTTGCGAAGCCCTGATTTTGAAGCCTTGACCTAAGTGTCATCACTGTGGTTACAAGCACACATGGTGCAAACTGATAATAAATAAATGTTGCCTTATTTATTTTTACTCTCCTCCAAAATAAACAAAGAAAAAATCTAGTATTGCATTAAATCTTTGTATATAAATGCCAATAAAGGTCTCAGTGGTCGGCATGCAGGGGCCACGGGACAGCAGACAACACCAAGAGAAAAAGATCACAAATGAAATGCCTTTTGAAATGAGCACCTCTCCAACACCGGACATTTTTAAAAGCCGTCTGAAGACACAGCTTTACTCTGTAGTTTTTAAAATTGTGACTGAGTTGTTTTGGTTTTGTGTCTTGTCTAACTATTTCTATTCCTCTATACACCTATATCTATGTCTATATCTATATATCTGGGATCAACACCTTAAAAAAACAAACAAACATTCTCATAAATCCCGACGCATCATTTGAAAAGCCGGTTAACTATGCAGACTGAGAATCCCAACTGTGCACACAGCCAAGCTAACACTTCCTGTGTTTGTTATCTTAACTTCACTGTCTGCAAATATCTCTAAAACCACTGTCAGAAAAAGTCATTTGATGGTTGAACTGAAAATAAAAGCACCATGACACAAATCCTCGTCCAGCAAACCTCTCGGCTACGAGGATAAAACCCCCTGCTGTTGCCCGAGGGCGCGACCACAGCTGGTCAGCCAGTGAAATTTGCCCCGTCAGTGATGCTGTCAACTTTTCCATCTTTAAGGTGTGGTGATAACACCACACGGAGTGTGATTGATCTCCCTGAATCGTTACTAAACAACACAAATTCAGTTTGACATTTTTTAACTTAAAATTAATGGAAAATAAAGAGAGTGCGATGTCACTGCAAGTGAAGTTTAAAGTTTTAACATTTAAGGAAACATTTTTGGACTTTAACTTGGTTTTCTCATTTCTTAAGTTTATTTTTCTAAATACTTTTTTAAACCCTCTATGATACCACAACACATTATTTAACGGGTTAATCTATAATAACACAAAAAATCTGGAAAACTTTTTGGCAAGATTTTGGCAAATTCAACAACCGGTCTTTCAGCCTAAAGCTCTAACTTTAGGCTTGTTGTAAATTTAGCTCCACCGCGTCTGTGTGAAACACCTGTCTGACTGATGGCAGCAGCTGAAGAGACACCTCTTCACCAGTTAAACCTGATAAATAGGTGTAAACAGGTGTGTCAGGGAATTACTGTTATTGGCTTTTTACTAGTGAAAGTTTTGATGGTAACTTGTAACAAACTATTATCACACACACACACACACACACACACTATGCTTGTTTTGTCTCTTGGTGTTATTTAAATAAAGACGTCACCATGTATGTTTTATTATAATACATGCTCAGTCTTTGATACCTTGAAAAGGAACGAGGAAACTTGACGGGGTTAACTAACGCTGCAAACTTAAACCGGTCACCGTGACGATGCTGATATTTGACCCATTCTGTGTGTGTGTCTACGCTCTTTGAAGAGGAATGAGGAGACCTGATGAGGTTAACTAATGCTGCAGACTTAAACCGGTCACCATGACGGTGCTGATTTTTGACCCATTCTGTGTGTTTGTCTACGCCCTGACCTGACAGCTCCCGGCGGCTGCGACAGGGTTGTCAGCAGCTCCCAGGTTGCAGGGCTCCACACGGTCACCACCTCCTGAAAGGCGACGGCTAGCAGAGAGCCGTCAGCCGAGAAGCTGCAGCATTCGGGCACCAGGCCGTGATAGGCTCCAACGAAATCACACAACCAGGAAGGACCTTCATCTGCAAGTCAGAGGAAACAAAGAGGGAGACAGACATCAGCTGAATTACTGTGTGAAGGGAAAATTAGCCACCCTAATTTGGCTTAAACCTCACGTTCAACGTGATGTTCTGAAAAGCTAAACAGGGAGAGCCTGGCACCAACAAGGTGGCCCGAGTCCTAATGATGTACACTACAAAGAAACTTAGAGGAAGACATCCACAGCACAATTTACACTTTGTATATAGTCTGTTTGCATCAAGGACACAATTACAAGAAAAAAAGAAACTTCAATGAACCTCAAAAACAATCATTTTATAGTTTTGCGTGTTGTTTGCTGCAGTGTGGTTTACCACGTGTCGTTTGTCTTTGCCCTGTTGTATCTTTTTATGTTTAAAATGTTGTATTTTATTGTAAAAATATGGTGGGACATTATTTCAAAATAAAATGAAAGCATATATAAAATTTTATATCATAATTTTTATTTCTATAAAAATAAAATAAATCTTGAACTGTTAATCTGAGGTGGACGCCAGAAAATTCCAAACCTCCATTAGACAGTTAATATTATGAGAATTAAGGTGGCTGGCTTTTTCGGTTGACTGCTTGCCGTCTGTACCTTCTGTGTGGGCCGGAGCGGCGAGCTGCCAGGCTTTGAAGTGTCCGTCTTTGCTGGTGGAGACCAGCAGGGTGGTCTGGCTGTCGGCGGTCTGGCGAAAGGACATGGCGGTAATCTGGGCGTCGTGGGGGGCCGAGATGGTCGTGTTCAGCACAAAACTGCACGTGACAGGGGTGTGGTTGGTTATTGTTACACAGTTTTCATCACATTACAGAGAAACCTCAACTGACCCTGCAGCCCACAGACAAACAGCTGTAACAGCTGTAACATCTGTACCTCTGCGTCTGTTCATCGAAAGCCCACAGCTTCAGGTTCAGCTCCAGCTCAGCAGCTTTCTGATGCCTTTCCTCCACCGTTGCCAACCACAAGCCGGAGGCATCAAACGCCGCTTTGACCACCTCGAACTGCTGCAGGCCCGATTCATGAATGTACTCCTGCTGCACGATGTCCAGCTGTGGGAGAAACAGACAATGTTAACCTAGTTTCCACACTTTCAAGTCTACTCAGGTTTGTGACCTGCTGAAAGCTTACATTGTACAGCAGTTTGTCTCTTTGGAGCGAGTAAAACTGCAGATGTCCGGGTTTCCCATTTAGCACCAGAGCTTTGCTGCGAGGATCCATCATCAAGTCTGTCCTGATGCTGTCGCCTGAGCAAGAAGACAAGTTTAAAGAAGATTACATACATACCCCACACACTCAGACATTATTTTATTTCTTTCTGATACAAACTTATGAGGTCATTAATTCTGAAAAGACATTATTGGCAGGTGACGAATGCATAAAGAAATGTAAAAGGTAAAAAAAAAATAAAAAAATTTTAAATTACATTTCCTCCACTCTCACATTACCAGTTAATAACTGTTAATGGTTTTCCCTGCTTGGTGCATCTGTTAAAAAGTTTTTTTTTTGGTTCTTCTTTTGTTTTAACATCTTTATCATGAAGTAAAGTAAATTTCTATTTCTTGCACTTAGGTTTTCAAATCCACTTGTGGTTTTTCCTCAGAGTGTGGCGGTTTCTCATATGACGTCATGCGCACATCGCCTGACTGCTGTCCGCCACGCTGAGTGTGTGACCGGTCCAGCAATCATCGTGAGAAATGTGAAATATTAGCAAGTTTACTGAGCTTATTTATGACCGGCGGGAACACTGTCTGATGTCTGTGCCTCGCTTCCGGACTTTTGCAGCAGACGATGAGATGTTAATCTGAGAGTTAAGAAGAAATTTGGGATTGCACTAGTTGTGGTGAAGGAATGTTTCTATGGTGTGAATATTGAATAACGTGTTCATACTGATGCTCACGCATGGTGGCGTGTTGACCCTATGTTCAGCGTTGCTGACTGTCATCTCCACTGGTTATGCTGTTGCGCCATGTTTTCTCTGCATGGTGAACTCAGCTTTCCTGTTCCAACCACTCCACCTACACGCAGCGTCATCCACTTTGAGATTCATGCCGCTGGTTTTGTGGAGGATGTCTGTGTAGGCTGCGTACCCATAATCCTCCACTCTGTGTGAGAATACACCTATGCAAATGGACTCTAATGTAGTATCGATTCGTCACTGCCCTTTTCAGTTTGAATCACACTGTTTGGATTCCTCCGTTAGGTGACGCAGTTACTGTGGTAACCGCATGCTGATCCCGACAGATGCTGAAATCTTTTCCACTTCACGCCTGCATTTATTTTATATTTAAGCTCCTTAAGGCATCATTCTGAAACTGTCATTCGCTGAGCTCTTTCACTTAATTTCCAGCACTATGGTGACTTTTTATGCACAATTCTTTTTTTGCGGCAAATTCCAACAACGACTTTTCTAACTTGTGCTCATGTTTATGCAGGTTCAAAAACATGTTGCAAGTACATTTTAGGATCACTTTTAGTGTAACATACACCTCAGCAGTGTTACTGATACTAAAAAATTTATGTTATTTAGAAAATAAGCAAAAAATTACTGGCTCACTGACTTCCTTTCTTTTACATTCTATAATGAAGTCTATGGTGCAGATCATGACCTATTTTCTACTTAAATGAGCTCCTTTGGTATATTTTTTTAAACTTTCAGAGTTATTTTGTTTTACGATATTGCACTTATTTTTGTTTTTCACGTGTTGGCTTCCGTACTTTAGGGATCAATAAAGCACATCTGAAATTAACAATAAAGGCTACATGTTTTCCTAGAACTGCACAGATCATTTACATGATGTGTTTATTATTTATACATAAATCATGCTTAAAAGTCACCTTACAGTATGTACTCACCTTTGACCAGGCCCTGAATGACAGCAGACACTTTAACACAGCTCTGGATGATGGTGATCTCTATAAGGAAGGGAAACAAAACCTTCAATAAACAAGCAGAAAATGAGTTTGGAACCTAACGCGTTTAACTGCGTTTTATTTGAGTGACTCAAATGCTCTGAAATCAATTTGGTGAAATCTGAGAAGTGCACAACTTGATCTGAAAGAATAGACCAAGTTCACTGAATGTCACTGATAATAATTTGTGTGCATTTGCATTGAACTCCTGCAGCCTGAGACTCCTTACTGTTGTCGCTGTGTGAGGTACAGAATAGCGATCCATCAGGTGACACAGTGATGTGAGTGATGGCGGCGCCCAGGCGGGGCAGGAAGTCCCGCTCGCTCTCTTGCTTGTACCTCCACTGGATGAGCACAGACTCCACACCTCCACTCAGCAGGTTGGTCCCTGACAATACAAAATAAATACATAATTAAAACCGTAACACACAGAGGAGTGATTTCTGTTTGTTTTCTTGTTCCTTGGAAGAATATATATACATGTGCAAGTTCATGCTGTGTTAGTAAGTTGGTTTGGTCTGTAAAAACTGCAACGACTGTAACAAACGTGGATGAGTTCAAGAAATTGACAATATTTTTACTTTTTGAAAGTCCTTATTCAGAGTTTAGTTGATGCGTTTTCCTTTTCTTATTATACTTTCGATCATTTGATTTAAAAAAAAAAAATCTAAATATATCACCCCTACTGTTTTGACCCAAGTTAAAAAAAAAAGTTAAAAGTTAAAAAATAAAGGAGCAGAAAGAAAGTTAAGCAAACAACTTTAAAATTATTCTACTGGCTCACTCAACTTCTGCAAATTTAATACCCACAAAAAATAAAAAAAAAGACAAGATATTTTACTACCATTTAAATTTTTATTTAAATTTCAGACTATTAAGGACTTCCTAACGATCGCGGGAACTCGTTAATAACTATAACACAGTTATGAATACCTTCTGGAGTGAAGCAGAGCGAGCTGACGGCGCTGTGGTGCCAGTGCAGAGTGGAGTACGTGTACTCCTTCTTGTGGTTAAAGTTTCTCCTGAAAGGATGAGCAGGAATGTCAGTTTTAAGAAGTTTAAGATGTGGATCATCGTTATAACTGCGTTTGTTTCTGTCGAGGTCCCTCACCACAGGCGGATCTTCCCGTCTTCGTGTCCCGTGGCGATGCAGTCATCTTTCGGGTGACAGGCGACACATGTGAATGTGTTCCAGCCGCCCTTCTTGTTGTCTTCTTTCAGGAAAAACCTGAAAACCAGCACCAGGACAGATGTTTGGTGTTACTGAACATCAGCCAACACGACTCATGGCCTTTGTCATTTGTGACAGCAGCACTGCTTCTCTCCATGACAAAAAAATATAAAACACGATAACTTTTTAAAATTAACATCTAGCTCAGCAGCTCTAAAAGTTTTTTAAATAATATACAATCTCTGACACTTAAAGTACTTTCTCCTGATTGGCTCTACCTCTCAAACACCAGGTGGGTGGGGCTTAAGTACCTGATAAGACCACATAAGGGACCTTTTTCTCTTGTGTGAAACTGAGCGTTCAGAGCGGCCTGAAGCCTTAAAAAAAACTCTAAAATAATCATTCAGCATTGGAACAAGAGACATAAATAATAGGAGCCTGAATTTTAAAAATATAAGTCACCTCCAGTGACCATCTTCACTCTCACCTGTACGACTTCTGCTTCTTGAAGAAATAGACCTCCAGCTGCAAGTCGTTCACTGAAGCAATAAATTCTCCCTGTGAAGATTAAAGTGGGCGATGAGCATCAGACACATTTGGATTTAAAACATTTCAGTCTGAAGTAAAGTTTGAACTGTTGTCTGCTAAACAGTGAAGTACAATGATAAAGAGTTTTGGACTTATAACACGCTGAAGTGTGCACATGCTCCTTTGAATCAACATTTCTGCTTCCTCAGGCAGACTTCTTTGGCACATTCATGTCACCAAAGTCTGGTCCTTTAATAATTTGTATTTTCTCTGACAACAATGAGACTGACTAGTGGACAATCCCTGGCTCTTATTTTGAAAGTTGCAGTTCCACCTCCACTCCTCACTGCATTTGTATTTCCTTGCCTGCAGAGGGAGAACTGGTTCATGTGGTGCTGGGCAAGCAAAGAACACAAGCTGCAGTCCAAGACGGAGGATCTGAAAGCTAATGGAGGACGAGGGACTCACTGGGAACAGCTTATCCACTAAAGTAATATGCAGCACAGAAGCATTAGTTTTCTTTCATATATTGCCCTCTAAAATACTGTTTCCTCAAGAAACTTCAGTTTTCAAACTAAAGTTCCTGGCAGATTAAGTCGAGGTCATGAGTTCTTGGTATCAGCTGTGGCGGCGTATACGTACCCCTCTGCCAAAGGCGATGGCTGCTGGGTTGGGGTTGACGCCGCTGAGTACAGCAGAAAGTTCTCGAGCCTCCACCAGTTGATCTCCACTCTGTGGCAGATGGACCGCAACCAGCTGGAAACGCTCTGCAAACACAAAAATCTGCCTTTTTCACACATTCCCACTCAGTGACCTCTAAACAACTTTCTTCTTCCCACATCTTAAAGCTCGTCCGAGGACGACCTGGTGACTCCTACACATTGAAACTATTCCAAAACAAGCAATAACATTCAACATGAAGAGGTATGACACATCTGGAGGCATCTGCCTGGCTATTTTTTTCCTAATATTTGACTTCTTGCCCTGAGAAGCATCACTCTGTTATTTTCCCCCTTGGTGCGCCCTGCAGTAGCCTGTGATTAAATAAATATCACACTTTATTAATAAACCTTGTTTTGGGACTCTTCATACTTTCATGCAGTGCTCCTTTACCCCTCAGACGGGGGCGTAACAGATTCACACTGAGCTCTAAAAACTTTACAAACGGAGTCTGAGTGGCGCTCTGATGTCAAACTTACCCGCTCTTTTTTCGCTCGGCATGGACGTAACAATAAAGATGACGTTTTCATGTTTGGCAGAGGCGTAGAAGGAGTAGATTGGGTATCCAATGACACAAGTCTAGAAGAGACCGCACAGCTGTCATGCATCTGAGAAACATGGACTCTTAAACTGGACCCACAAACCTCATCATAAACACCTCTACTCCTTTTTCTGCTGAATCTCCATGTTTTGTAGCTAACTAAAGGTGAAACAATTCATTTATATGAGAGTTCATTTAAAAAAATATACATAATTAGTTAAATAATTCAGCCACAAGGACATACAGAGGAAATGTTTCAGAACTAATGCAAAAAAATTCTGATAGCTGAAGAAAATTCAGTTATGCAGTCAAAGCACAGAAGACAGAACAAATTTCCTTTATTATCCGACCACATACTGTCTGTCATGAGCAGGAGGATCATCTGCATGTTCGCAGACTGATCACAGGTGCCCAGCTCAGTCTAACTGTTTGAAGGCTGCCTAATAATAAATAAAACCCTTCATTTCACTTTTATAAACAGAGATAAAATAGGAAAGTGTGTGTTGCAGCTGGAGTTTGATGATCCACAGTGACAGAAAAGACTGGAGAGAAACAACAAGACTCAACATCCAACCTTAATAAGAATCCCATCTGTGAAGTCCCAAAGTCTGACAGTGCCATCTAGCGATGAAGAGTAAACCTGCAGCACAACACAAGCACAGTGTGAGACATAACAATGAATTGTATTTATATAGAAACATATTTTTTTTAAAAAGAAAAACAATAACAATAATAATAATAATAATAATAATAATAATAATAATAATAATAATAAAACAAAAAGTACAGACAATAAAAACAATTAAAAAATAACGGAGGGAAAAAATAGGCTGCTGCTGAAAAGGAGGTTTAACAAACTTGACCCAGAAAAGCTGATCATCATTAGCTCAGTGAACTCCGAATTAAGCTCGTGTATGAGTCGTAGAAGAAAGCCATCGTGGATGGAGCAGAAAGTAAGAGTGCTGAGTCTCCATGAGCATGTACTCAAAAAGCCTCCACGGTAAGCTGCTCTCAATCCAATAGAGCACTTTTGGGATGTGGTGGAACAGGACATTTCCATCATGGATGTGCAAGAGACACATCTGCATGTTATCGTGTCAACATGGACCAAAATCTCTGAGGCATGTTTCCAGCAGCTTTTTGAATCTGTGCCTTGAAGTAAGGTAGCTCTGAAGACAAAAGGTGGTCCAAAGGTGTACCTAATAAAGCAGCAGGTGAGTGTATGAGCAGCAAGAGGGGAGGAGTCAGGTACCAGGAATGGTTCACAGGCTTCATTTCCATGATAACTTACTCAGAGTTTAAGTTAGGGCTGTTTCAGGAACAGAAAATCAAGAGTTTACTTACTTTGCTTTCTGGCCTGAACCAACAGTGTACAGAGTGAGTAATGAGGATAACGAGTAAGTAAACAAATAAAAAGAGACCTGAGTCTTGTTTGATCAGAGCTGTGGGATTGAACTAAACTGAATAAATAATAAATAATTACGTTACTCATAAAGAAAAAGTGGCTTCAGCAGCTATTCTGCTGCTTCCTGTATTTTCTAACATTAAATGAATATCAGCGAGTTTCCGGATGAAGACATCTTGAAAAAAGTCGTTTTTCTAGGTGGAGAGGTGACTGTACCTGTAAGTGGTTTGAGGGTCTCAGCAGCACACCTGTTACCAGCCCGGTGTGACCCCGCAGCTCGTGGATACACTCCTCTGTGGAGGTGCTGAACACCTTCACAGCCTCTCCGGAGGCGCACAGAAGGAACCTGCAGCGACACAAATATGAGGAAACAAACATCAAACAAATATGTAGGGACCGGAACACAGCTCAGTCTGGGTCTGTGGCTCAGTCAGAGTCACAGAGCTGAGACGAGCTGCTGATACTATGCTGTAAACAGCAGCAGGAACATCCAGCAGCTTCTCAAGCTAATGCTAACAGCCTCAGCTCTGACGCTAACATAAACGACACGAACCGCGCGAGACTTTTCCACTAAATATGAAACATCCACAGGTTAAAACACTCGCTCACCTGGAGTCGTGGGTTATCACAGGATCCCTGAAGTTTAATTTACTGCCGCCGCAGTGAACCACGCGGATATCCCCGTGTTCAACCATGTTTTTACCGGAGTGAACTCTCACCTCTGAGCGCTGCTCCTCACTCGGTCAGCCGTTAGCACCACTTCGTTTAACACGCGCCCCCTGCTGGATAGGAGGGTTACCGTAAGAAATACACACAACACTTCTATAACTTCAAATTAATAAATAATAAATAATGAGGAGTTTAAATTGTATTTAAAAGTTTCCCACCCTCTGCCATTTTGTTACATATGCAGAAAGTCTCATACCACAAAATCTTTATTTAATGGTTAGAGTTTTTATTTGCTCTTTATTGTATTACATTGATATTTTTATTCAGCAAGAATTTTATTTAACTTTTCTATTTAAATGTGCCACCTCCTTTGTATAGTTCTGTCTTATCCTAATCAGTTATTCTACGTTTTGTAAGCTTTTTTTTTTTGTTATAAGGTAAGGATGAGATGTACTTTATTTATCAGGGAAGAATTTGGAAAATTATAATCAGAATCAGAATCGGAATCAGAAGACTTTATTTATCCCCAAGGGGCAATTAACAAACAACAGAGCACCATAACGTTGAAGATAAGGACAATAAGAACAGGCAATAAGAGTGAAATAATAAATACACAGAATATACAGTATATACAGTTTTAAAACTACACAGTTTTAAAATTAAAGTGACTGAAAGGTGAATAAATAGCTGTAAGTGACTAAAAGTGAATAAAAGTGAATAAATGGTATGTAAGCCAATAATGTAGACTAGAGAGTGACAAAATAAATGTCTTAATAAGGTAAAGACAGAAAATAAAATAAGTGTTAATTGATTTTTTTTTTTTAAAGAATGTACTGTACGAAGATTTTGCCCCTGACAAATATAGCCTAATACATAATATGGAAAAATTAACAGGAACAACTGCTAACTGTATCTTTAGCAAAGTACACATATTTTTATTTATGATTTAAACTAGCAATATATTTCAACATATACATTCTGTGGCTTATGTACTGTGTTTAGTTAACAGTCTCAGCTATTATTATAACAGGTGTTAATCCATGGTGTTACTCTTAGTTTGTTAGTTTAGCTACTAACAAAGGTATTTAAAAAGTTGCCTTCGCAGCAGAATCAAAATCAAAACACATTTCAACACTTTATGGCTCATTAATTGTGTTTTGAACTGTTTGATTATTATTATTTTTTTAAAAAAAGGTTTGTAAATTATTTTATTATTGGTATAATAATCTTAAATGTCAAATGTTGCCTAAGAATATAGATAAAGTTAGCTACAGTATATGGTTCACCCATTGTGTTTAGCTAACCATTTCAACTGTCAGTTCAAAGTGTTAGACAGCTTAACCCCTCGGTATAACTTTAACAAAACCTATCACCATTTCTAGTGATTTAATTTAATTTGATACTTTGTCATTATGTCAATTTAACTGCTAGCTTAAAAAAGTAACATAATGGTTTAATGTTAGCAAACTGTTAGCAAGCAGTTTATCAGCCATACTTTTATCAAAAATAATTTATGACCTTTAACTCATAATTTAATCTAGCTAGTGTAATTCAGTCATTGCCTATAGATGCTTGTTTCCACCATTTTTAAAAAAAATAATATCAATTCATATTTTCTGCCATCTGTTAACTTGAAATTCTAAGATACATAACTCAAAACTGGTGCAAACAAACTTCCAAAAATTACTTTATAAAAGTTTGTTTACAGTCACTGATTTCATCAGTTTATGGTTTATCCATTATGTTTGGTTGGTCATTTAGACTGTTTATCATTACTTTGTGATCTAGCTGAAAGTAATTTTTGATCATTAATTACCTATCTAAAGATTTATGTAATCAGCTGAGATAAATATGATGCATTCATTTCAGCTACTTCTCTAACTTAGTCTGTTTCTTCATATAACCTTACAGTATCACTTTTCCAGTTGCACCTGTTACCTGTCTAAAAGTTTAGGATCATTCAGAGAGTGTGATTAGCAGGAGGAGGAGGAGGAGGAGGGGCCTTCTGAGTACCTGAGAACAGCCACTGAGGGGAAATGAGCTCGCTTCCTGATCTGAGAGGCACATATAAAAAACGAAAGTCAGCGCAAGGGAAACAAGTGCACATGGTAGATGAAAGCTGACGGGAAGGCAGCGCGGAAACATCTCAGGTAACAAACACGAGGAGAAGCGACATTAAACGATCAAATAATTACATACAATAAATAATCCGTAATTTTAGATAATATTTAACATGTTATTCATGTTTTTAGAGCACTCTTTGGTGATAACGGGTGTGTGCATCGCGTGGTGTCCGAAGGCACAGCATCATGAGCCAGTGGAAGCAGATTCAACAGCTGGAGATCAGACTCCTGGAACAGGTGGATTACCTGTATGACGATAACTTCCCCATGGACATCAGGCAGGGGTTGGCCAGCTGGATCGAGTCTCAGGACTGGTGAGTCCTAATCTATGTGCAAAGAAGTGTGGAAAAAAAAGTCTGTATTACAAAAAAAGGCAGCTGTCTTCATAGGCTGAAAGACCACATGGTATGGAGGACTGAAGCTGCCAAAATTAACATTAACTAAATACACAAATTAGTGACTTAGTAAATAAATAATTATGCAATTAAGTACACAACATGTAATATTAATGTTTTTCTTTTTTATCAAAGTATTGTGAACTATTTATTTACTATTTACCAAATATGTCTGTCTTGTTTTTTCTTCTTTAATATAGCAGTTTATATAAGTGAGTTTTTATTTGTGCTTTAACTTAAGTTGTAGTTTGCTTCCAAAGGGTGGGGATGGTTTAGTTTTAGTATCAGTTTTATTTTTTGTAATGTAAGTACAAAATAAACCCATGACTCAGTCACATAGAGTTATCATCTTCAGTCAATAAAATACCAATTTTATGAAATGCATATTTTTATTTTATTTCAGTTAACTCAGATATTTATGTTACTCATTTTATTTTAGTTTTAGTCAACTATAACAACCTTGTACATAAGACCAAAGATGACCAAATAATAAGTATATATTATAATATATACTTATTATTATATTTAGGATATGAGTCTGGTGTTAATATGCTGGCAAACAAGCAACGAATCAACTCCATAAACACTCACAATGTCAGGCATTTATATTTGTTTAATAAAGCATAAATGTCTAAATAAATATTCTTTAAGAAAAATACTTTAGGGAAAAATGGAGCAAGGCAAAAGGATGAAAAAATAATAATTTAGAAATTAGTAACTTGAAATTAAAATGGATGAATAAATGGGAGAGGCAATAATTCAAGGAAATAATCCTATATAATAGTTCTAAAGCAAAATAAGACAGAAATATTGTCTGTCAACTATTTTAAATGTATAGATATCTATATTTTTAATGGGTCTAGGCTGTTTAAATTTAAATCCAGAAAAGCAGGAGGTTTTGATCCAGACGTCTTCTGAAGCTGAGTGAAAGTTTGTAAAACATAAACGATCACCTGTGCATCAAAAACATGTTGACAAGGCTGAGTTCAAATCGCTGAGTTTATACTTTTGTTCAGTTGAAGCTGATTGATCAAAACCATGACTTCTTGGTTTTACAGCCCACAACTTCACGTCATAGACCTCATTTCCTACAGGAAGCTCTTTTCAGTGAAAAACCCGCTGTAGCTGCACCTTCTTCCTTATCAACGAGCTGCAAACAAAGTCAGAAAACAGTGATCATTTATCACCCACGGAGTGTTTGCGTTTAGCTAAAGGGAGAGTAAATGGATGCTTTTAGTTTTCAGTTTCAGCAGGATTTAGGAATGATTGTGGTCTGAGTTAAAGTACATTTTTCAACAGTGCTAGGCAGATCTGAGAGAACCTGCCTGAAGGCTCTTCCATTCCTTCACTAAAAAACATGTACATAAGGCTACAAACCTTTGAGTTTTATTCCAGAAAAAAATAAAATTTAAAAAGTCCAAGAAATGTATTGAAGACATAATTTTTCATAGTTTTCATTCTTTTTTCTTATACAAAGAAAAGTTGCATGTTTCTTGTTGTTTTCAAAACTTAAAAGACCTTTTTTCTCCTCAAAGATTATTGAGGAGTCTGATTATTTTTGGTTAAGTTCCGTCTAGAAATGGATATATCAGAAATAAATAGGTGATGTAATAGTAGCTACATTTATCTTTTAAATACAGTCTATGATTTTTAACTTGGGAGTAGAAGGTTATTGTTATGCTCGCCATTCATCCCCTAGTGAACGGCGCTGTACGCCTAAGTGACGTCACATCTGCTGTAGCAAGCCACCATGTTGGTGTCGTGTCAGCTGGTCCTGCAGCTGTCGATTTCTTTAAAATGGTCCATTGTGCTGCTGCTATAGGTTGCTATAGGCTGCTATAGGTCTCTTCAACCTATAGGTTGAAGAGACAATACCAGTGCTAATGTGGAAGTTTTGTCTGAATTGTGACATCTATTGCTCATGAGAATACTGCAGGGGGAATTCACACCCTAAGTACTGGAATGAAGGGTACAGAGCTGTGGCATCTCATTATCGGCATGAGAAGAGAAGAACCAAGGAGACAAGCTTACTCTTGAAGTCTGCCTTCAGTGATCGTTCAAGGAACTGCAGTTTTCCTGGGTTTAAATCCATCAACTGGCTTGGGCATGTTTGGGGCATGACATGTTCGCCCCGTGTGAGGGTGTGTGAGGGTTCTGTCTGGGTACTCTGACTTCCTCCCACACCACAGTCCGAAGACGTACAGTTAGTGGGGTTAAGTTAATGCAGTGGTTCACACACCCATATTTTGTTTACAAACTCCATTGCGGTTTATTTCACACCTCAAACATTTAGTAAACAGTTAAGCAAATACAAGTAAACGGCAATAAATTACAGGTAGTAATAAAATATACTACTAACTCTTTTACGCTACGTCCACACCTACACGGGTATTTTTGAAAACTCAGCTGTTTCTATGCGTTTGGGCTTTTCGTCAACACGTAAACGGCGTTGCGATTCACCGAAAACGGAGATTATTTAAAACTCCTTTTTTGCGTTTACGTGTGGACGAGGAATACAGAGTTCGTCACGCAACGTCAAAGGTATGTGCCTCTTTTCACGTCACGCTGTGCGCCACGTTATTGTTTACATGAGATGAATTGCAGAATGGCAGATAGAGACAAAATACTGTTACTGTTAATCTGACTATCTTCAGTTTTTACACGCTTACATATACACACAGTTACTGTCCCTCCATTTAGAAAGGCAGAGGCGTCACGGTGTAATTATTTTATGTGTAGTTGTTTTTTTTCCTGTGTAATAATATTCAACATTGCTATCAATACATTTTTCAAAAAATGTCTCTCTGTGCAAAATGGGTTCAAAAACAAAAACAGCTGTGGGATACTGTTTGTCCGTGATTTGAACAGGCGGAACAAATTACGGCAGGATCAGCCTGATATTATTTGTATCCCACTGTAACTTTACTACATAAAGAGCTAACATGTCCAAAATGTCAGGAGTAGTTAGTTATTACAACAAGTGTTTGTGAACTAAAAATCAAGAATGTGGGATCCTGTTTGTCCGTGATTTGGAGAGCCCAGCGCGTGCTCCCGACGCAGGGAAACTAATTTTGCAGGGGAGACCTACCTTGGCACTTGTGCAGGTGAAGCCAAAGGGAAGATATGCTTCACCATATTTTCCTGTCTTTGGCTTGGAAGGAAGTTGGTTTGGAAACATATTTGGCGATGCTTCATCTCCTGCTTTGCGTTTGTGTGGGAGCCCCGTCAAAAACTTGTCCACAGTGTCCAAGCGCTCTTTTTTTTTTTTTTTTTCTTTTCATACCGCGCCCCCCCTGCAATGGCTCTGCGCCCCCCTAGGGGGCGGGCCCCACACTTTGGGAACCTCTGAGTTAATGGGTGATTCTAAATTTCTAATAAGTGTAAATGACTGTCTGTCTCTCTGTGTTAGCCCTTTGACAGACTGGCAACTGTCCAGGGTGGTTGCAGGTGGGCGCAGGTGGGCACAGCCTATCCATGAATGGATGGACAAAAGCACCACTATTGTCAGAACTTCCCAAGTAACACTTGTTTTTGACTCTTGAGCACGGGACTATTCAGTTCAGTTTTATTTATATAGTAACAAATCACAACAGCAGTTCCCTGAAGGCACTTTATATTGTAAGGTAAAGACCCTACAATAATGCAGAGCAAACACCAACAACTTGCTCACCTTTGTGAGCAAGCGCTTTGGCAACAGTGGGAAGGAAAATCTCCCTTTTAACAGGAGGAAAACTCTGGCAGAACCAGGCACAGGGAGGGGCAGCCATGTGCTGCAACCGGTCTGACCACAGTCTAAGAGTGAAGGGCTCTCATGGGGTGATACGGTACTCTGAAGTCATTAAGATAAGATGGGGGCTGATTATTCAAGACCTTTTATGTAGCAGTAGATTTTTAGATTTGATTCTGGATTTAATAGGAAGCCAACATAGGAGAAATATTCTCTCTCTTTCTAGTCCCTGTCAGTACTCTTGCTGCAGCATTTTGGATTAACTGAACTTTCAGGGAGTTTTTAGGACATCCTGATAACAAATTACAGTAGTCCAGCCTAGATTAGGTCATCCGGGACAAGCACAGAGATGAGTCCACTGTCAGAGGCCATAAGAAGATCATTTGTAACTTTCACTAAAGTTGTTTCTGTGCTGTGATGAGTTCTGAAACCCGACTGAAACTCTTCAAATAAGCTATTCTTCTGCAGATGATCTAATAGCTGTTTAACAACTATTCTTTCAAGAATTTTAGAGATAAAAGGAGGGTAGGAGATTGGCCTATAATTAGCTAAGACGGTGATATGTGGAAAAGATGGCTTTTTAAGTAACGGTTTAACTAGAATAAAAAAGAATAGAATAGAATAGCTCTTTATTGTCATTGTTACAAGAACAATGAAAGGCAGTTTGGCATCTCTCCATGTGAAATACACAATAGCGTAAGTAAGTATTTACATAATAACACAGACAGATTTACATTAACACAAGAAAGATATGTACAACTTATTCATACACCTGCATACATACAGATACACCCATACATACATACACATACATGCATGTATATACTGCCAGCTTGAAGGCCTGTGGTAGGTGGTAAAGCAACTTCTTTGTTCTTCACAGGTTTTGTTGCTCTGAATCTCCTGAATGTGTCACTCTGTATACTTTTAGGGACACGGCGGTGAACGACGAGTCGATGGCTGGCGTGCTCTTCACCAACCTGCTGACCCAGCTGGAGAGGGTGCGCTCGCAGGAGCAGAACTTTCTGCAACGACACAACATGAAAATAATTCAGCAGCAGCTGCAAGTGAGTCCACCTCTCCCCCAGACATTTAATTTCAGCCGAGACCTCAGCACTTCAGATCTGCCTTTGTAACACAAACATTTGTTAGACTTCCTGTTTTCTAGGACAGGCTAGAAGCTGCATGCTCGTTTTCTCACATGATGTCCTTACTGAGTGCTCCACACACGACAAAAACAACTTTCACCCTAATGTGCCCCATACTGGAAAGCAGCCTTGACAGACAGATGCAGTGTAAATAGAGGAAGCTCTACTCACACAGTTTTATTGACACATATAACAGAAGAAACAGGTGAGATTTTTACTACGACATGATCATGTGGAAAGATAAAAGATCAACACGTGCTTTTAAAGCGTCACATACGTGTTTACACAGCAGTGAATGAGACCGTTCGACACACAGTAATGGCAGAAAGATGACAAAGGTATGGATTTCAAATCGCATATGGAGGAAAAGCTGGTTAGTTAGGTACTGGTATTTTTATATGGAAGATTGCAAATAACAGAAATACAAAAAGTTAGAATAAATAAATGACTTGAATTATGAATTAATGTGCTGAAACAAAGAAAATATTAATAATGCATGCTGATATTCATTTGGCTGTCAAAAATAATTAATACATTATTATAATTTGTGTTTGTTATTTAATATTAATATTACTATTATCCATAGTGGATTAAAACTGCCAAAAATATATTTTTTTAAATAAATGAATATTAATTCAAAACTACTGAAAAATAAATATGTTAAATTAAACAGTTAAGAGCTGACTGAAGTGCAGACTAGATTTAATTCAAGGGGTTTAACATTTTTGTATTAAGTGTGTAGGAGGTACAGCTATTTTTATACATGTGTTATATTTTTAGAGTCTCAAAAGCAAGTCTTACAAGAGTGAAGGGAAGACAAAAGTTTGGAGAAAGAGAGAAATCTGATCTGAAGCATATCACATCATCTGTTAAACATGGTGGAGGTAGTGTTAATGCATGGGCATTTGTGGCTGCAGGAACGTGTCACTTATGTTTACTGATGATGTCACTTCTGATATAAGCCGCAGAATGAACTGTGAAGTGTACAGAGCTATACTCTCTGCACAACTGATCAGACCTAGAGCATTCTAGCTGCTAGCAAAGAGCCCCACAGCATCTAAAATCAGACTCATGTTTGTGTCATGCTGATTAAAGCAAATCTGATGATCCTGATCAGTCTGATAGTTTTACATAAATCACATGATTCAGCGCAGGCTGTGGAGCTCCAGGATGTTTTTGAGGAAGTATATGCATGTTAATCATTTCTCATGCAGTGTGATTTCTAACTTGAATAAAGCAATGTGATTACATTTGAAGAAAAGGCTTTTATTTTGTTTTTTTGTTGTTGAAGCCAGAACTGTGAACATGGATTCAACTTGAGCCAAGCTGCAAACCTGTAGAAGAGGTCATAGGTCTAGATGCACAGCTGAAGTTTGCAGACTTAAAAGTATTCAGGAGTTGTGTGAATTATGCAAAGTTTGTAATTAGCTGCAGTTTATTTATGGCAGTCCAGATTAAACAGCTTTAACTCTCATTTAAGTTGATACTTGTGGTGTTTCTACATGAGCTTCCTTTGTTTGTAAAGCTCAGAAAAGAGGTCAGGTTGGATTCTTTGCTCAGTACTTGCAGGTTATGGTGCTGCTCCGCCCGTGGCTTCTTGTTATTGTTGTGCACTTTTATCCACACACTTCAAACAAACTGAACAGAGAGAAAGCGTTCAGCCATGAACTGCCTGAACTGTTGTCATTAAAGCGTTCTCAGTTTTGAGAAGTAGCCTCGTGGTGTGTACATGTGCCTGAGGTGAAAGGGAAGTAATATATAATTGCCGTGCTCACGAGTTGGGAATTGCTGTAAATGTGCAGCTTTCTGTTTGTGTGCTGCCTGAAAGCTGCAGCTCCTGTTTTTGCTGCTACTGTTTTAATCAAATGAAGTCAGCAAAGAGCTTTTGCACATTGAATTCCTTTCTTTCAATGTTGTCTATAAACGATTTAAGTTATTCTCTCTGTCGATGAACCCTTTGAGGATGTCTATTCTGCCAGAGGAGCTCCTCAGGAAGTTCGGTTGTGGTCGGCACTCGCTTTTATTCTGGAAGAAAGACAGATACCTCTTGCAGAATGAACCCTCGAGGCTCATACCACTGCTTCCTGTGAATATGTATATGTGTTATGTGTCAACACTTCTTAGAGGAAGCAGCTACTCCTGTGCGATAGTCGAGGGTGTTTGTGGCTTGTTGTTGTTGTTGTTATGTGTTCATGTAACAGAGGAGAGATTTTAGCTCATGTTTGAAACTCTATTCCATTCATGTTCACGCAGGGTCTTTCTTTGAGGGGAAACCCCTCGCAGTGGTAGGCGCACATTTTTAATCTGACCTTCGCTGCTTGCTGAGGGAAAATGTCAGGAGTGTTGGGTTTGACTGGTAAAGTACCCACAACAGCGGGAGAAGTATTTATAGTGAATTTTTGCTGAATAATGTAGGTCAGCTTGGTGAACGGTACAAACTCTGAAAAGATACCAGTGCATCACTGCTGCTGTCATAAGACTGAGCGTGTAGGTGTGTGTGTGCGTTTGTGCATCCTCAGTCTGTCGTCTGACAGTGATGAAATATTAGTCACACCTGAAGGCGAGACAAAAACTTTCCCTCTTCCTCCAGAAGAAGTTGTTTGTACTTTTCTTGGTGAGCATTTGAATGTATGTAGAGGCCGATGTGCAGCTTCGGAAAGTTTGTGGCTTCTGCCGCATATATTAGCCATATATAGTCTAAGAATAAAGAGATTTAAAGATACAGGCATCTGGCAGGAATGTATGGAGGCTTCAAACTCCCAAAATGAAAAATAAGTTGATTTTTAAAAAATGAATTAATATACCATTAAAGGCATCATTAGAATACCGAATTCACAAAAACAGAATATGTCATTAAAGGCACAGAAACAAAATATATAATCCCACTTATCAATTTTTAGCAAATACAAAAACATTAAAGAATAATACAATAAAAACAGAAATAAAAGATTCGCTAGTGTAATGTAATGACTTGGCTCCTCTTTTAATTAGTTTCTTAATTATTTATATATTATTTATTTATGTTTTTAGCTTCATAATTTTTTCACTGGTGTAGGTCTTTTATGGAAGAACTAAAGTGCAGAATCTAAAAAAACAAACCAAAAAACATTAAAAGGCCATTAACGACTTGGAAAGCAATAAATGTAGGTATTTATTTATACAACATATGTTTCTATTGACTCTCCTGTTTTACTTACTTTAAATTTCCTATTTTAATGATTAATGTCAGTGCATAACTCTGTGATTTGCCTCGCAAAAAGCAAAAAAGAAATGTATTAAGAAAATGATGAGATAAATACATCTTTGAAAGAAAGGAGAAAATGGTAATGAGTGAATGAACGTAGATAGATGGATTGGAGAAATACATAAATGTGGCACTTATAGATATGGAATGGAATTTAAAACAAAAATAATAATTTGGGCCCTGAAGTCTATCCCTACTTAAGAAATCTAAGGTTTCTAGTGGACAATTATCCTCAGTTAGGTTTATTTGCTAAAGATTAACAAGGTTTGTCTTACTGTTGCTTCTTTTCTTTTTTTATTTAACCTCATGCTGCAAGTTGCGTCATTACAATTTTGATTATGCAACTTTTACATGTTTATAAATGAGGCTCACACGCTTAAATCTGTTCAACTAAATGTTGTGGTTAAATTGTTTGCCCTTAAAGAGTCGAACCTGGATGCGCTCCAAGTATCTGTCTGCACCTCTGACTTTATTTACTCAGATGCTGTTCACGGAGAATGCTCGTTTTGTGTCCAGTTAAACTTCATTCCTTTGTTATTGAACTAGAGGGCTTCCGCTCTGTCAGGGATTTCCTTTTCATCTCTTCTTCACAGATAAACAGACACTGTGGGAGTATTAATCATGCTGTGGTTGGTTTATAGCCTACTTACACAAATGATCACATCATTAGGGAATCATTGGTTTTTCTCAGGGGGTTTTATAACTGAAATGTTCTCTGTTTGCGTCACTGTAGCTGAAATACGCCACCAATCCTGCTGTAATGGCCAGAGTCATCTCCACCTGTCTCAGGGAAGAGCGCCGTATTCTCTCCAGTGCCTGCATGCAAGAACAGGTTTGTCACATTGTCTGCCTCAGTGAAGGGAAAGTCCCTTTATTACAGTCTCTGCTGGTAAATCTGGGCCACTACCAGGAAGACTGCACTGTAAAACATACTTCACACCCCCACCCTCCCAACCAGCCAGTTCACTTTATTCCCAACAATCAGTGTTTGGCTTTTTACGGTAATCACTTAAGTGTTTCTATTCCCGTGAACAGGATAACGGTGTTTGTTTTCTTAAGCTGGGTTGTTCCGTAGAGACTGCTGCTTCACTTACCTCACTGTTTGGGTTTAATGCACCATAACTTTATTGTTATTGGAGCCAATAAAGAGTAATAAACTCACCTTGGACTACCTGCCCAGCACTACACAGCACACAGACATCATTAACACCTTTTCTTTCTAATATCCGTGCAAAAAAACGTTGTAAAGACCAAAAACAGAAGCAGTCATAAAGAAGTTTACTATATCGCCTTAAAACGTTTCAGTGATGCTTTACAGCTTCTGCTCACATCAGTTGGCACAACACATCTGTTTTTGCAGGTTTAAACTCAGTCTGGTTTCAGGTTTCAGAGGAAGAAAGAGGTCTTCTATATGCAGATACTCATAGCTAGAGTTTAAACTTTTAGAGAGTCTCTGTGCACAGAGGCTGTTTGTTCCCAAAATATTACCCACGCAATATTAGAATTTAATGTGCCAGAAAAATATTCAACACGTCCCAGTACACGATATGTCAAATAAATCGACTGTTTACAAAAGATGGATGTAGCCACTGTGCTCATCCATCATCTTTGGAGTCCACATATTAACTAAATTTTCAGCTAACTTGAGAAAGTTTGATTACTATGCTGCATCCATGAACTGTACACAGACACAGCTACATGCTAATACTATGGTGAATATTCACTCACCAAAACCAAAGCTGTGGACAGCCTGTACCTCAAAATAAACTGTGGCATTTCTCAGATAATTGGTTAAAAAATGCCTCATAGGCATAAACATGATTAAGATCCAGTCTTTAATTAAGTCTTCAATTTGCAGAGACCAAAACCAGTGAGTAACATGTTTTTTATTCATGCACTGCCACCCTGAATTTTCCCAAAGTTAATGTTTTCTTGTCTAAAGATGGCAAAAAGCAACTTTAAAAAAACATTCATTACACACTGTATCGAACATGAACCCCACGGAGGAACATGACCCTGAATCACAAAGCCACAACATCGTGACAACAGCGTGATTAATGGTAAATGGCCTGTATTTATATAGCGCTTTAATAGTCCCTAAGGACACCAAAGCGCTTTACATATCCAGTCATCCACCCATTCACACACACATTCACACACTGTTACAGTCTGTTCAGAAATATAAGTTGTAAATAAGTAAATGTTTGGTTTTGGGTTTTTTTGTTTTGTTTTTTTACAGGGTCCTCTGGAGAAGTCTTTGCAGAACTCTGTGGCGTTTGAGAGGCAGAAGAACATGGACAACAGAGTTGGGATCATCAGGGGCAGCGTGCAGGTAACTCAAACACCTTTAATACAAGATGGAGAAAACACAAAGCTGAATTTTATTGATAAATTTTATACAAAAAATGTCTGTTTCCAGTTGATGGACCAGGCTGTGAAATACATCGAGGACATGCAGGATGACTTTGATTTCCGCTACAAGACCCTGCAGTCTCGAGGTGAGCCATTTTACAAGTTGTAAAAATAAAAATAAAAAGTAATTTACTATTTTAGAAGTCTTATTTCATACTACTGTTTTTGTGGTTGTGTCAGAATCAACCGATAGAAACTCTGACGTGATGAAACAGGAAGTAACAAGACTACAGGAAATGCTAAATCGGCTTGACTTTAAAAGGAAGGTACGCACATGCAAAGCTCTGAAACGTGACAAAAATATATCCAGGTGTACAAATAAAAAATTAACTGCAGTGTGTTCATCAGCCATAAACAATTTATTTCATGCCTTTGTTAGGAGATTTTATCAAAGATGGATGTTGTGATCAAAGAGATTGACGACCTGATGACCTCTCAGCTCAACCCCGAGCTGCAGGACTGGAAACGAAGGCAGCAGATCGCTGCCATCGGGGGTCCTCTGCTCACCGGGCTGGAGCAGCTGCAGAGCTGGTAATGACCTCCAACAAAAAGTCAGAAATCCTTACTGTTGCTGCAATGAAGTACTTTGGTATGGAGTCCCAAAAATGCCAAAATAATATTAATAAATTATGTTAACAGGACATATGGCAGTATATCTGTTGTGTTTGTAATAGTTAAGTACCATTTGTATATCTGCTATAATATAGATATATGGAGGACCAACACCAACTGAAATAAATTCATTATACAAAAACATAAATGTATACATTATTTCTAAAAATATTTATTTATAAATTGAATATTAATGTCCCAGTACATATGACACCCTATAACTAACAGCCTGGTATAACTAACTCATTAGTATAATTACTATGGAAGCTTGTTTCTGTGACTGAAAAACTTTTTTAATATTTTGGTTTGTTTGTTTTTATTTCTTTTAATGGCCATCCATAACTCGAAATGTCAAGTTATGGATGGCCATTTCTCTTTTTAGGTGGCAGAAACAATCTTCTATAATTATCAGTTGTCAGTTAAGTAGTTTACCATTGAGCAAAATATTTGAGTATATTGTAACTAACTGGCAGAGGTAAAGGATTTTAAGGTGGCGCTATGCTGTTAAATAAAGATCAGATAAATTTTCTGTCCTCATCCTATTCTTCGCTTCTCTCAGGTTCACCCTGACTGCTCAGAGCCTTTTCCAGATCAAGCGTCAGCTGGACAAACTGGGGGAGCTGGTGGTGAAGGTGACCTATGAGAGCGACCCAATACCCCTGCAAAAGCCTCAGATGGAAGAGAGAGTGAAATATCTCATTTACCATCTTATCAAGAGGTACCAACACAGCTCAGCAGAAGACATTTTATTCCTTTAGCATTTGTGAAAGAAATCTGTGTTGCATGTGGGGGTATTTCTATGATTTTTATTTTTTCTAAATGTGGTGACACAGAACGAGAATATTTAATTTGAAATTGACACAAGGGGGCAGGATGTCCTGGGCCCTCAAGCAGATTACATGAAAATTGGCCAGAGTTGACAAAAGTACAGACATTTTGTACTTAAGTAGAAGTACAGATACCAGTGTTAAAAAAATAGTTAAGTAAAAGTTGAAGTACTGATTCAACTTCTTTACTCAAGTAAAAGTAAAAAAGTCCGGCTAAGAAATGTACTCAGAGTAAGAAAGCAAAATTATAGAACCTTAAAAAAACATCTCAACACCTGTTTTTATGCAAAGTAAACTGAACCTTGTATAATATAATAATATAATATAATAATAAAATAATATCAGCAGGAATACAAACTTTATTTCAGTCTAAATTTTAATTCTAATAAAGGTACTCTTGAATCAGGTAAATGGAACATGACCAGGGGGAAAAAAAGATCAGTTTGATCAGTTTGATGTTTGAAGGCCCGCAGTTATGTGAAATAATGACTCCCCTCAAATGCATCAAACAAAATGTAAGGAATAGAAAGTCCATTTGTTTAAAATTGTAGAGAGTAAAAGTAAAAGGCTAGAAGAACAAATACTCAAGTAAGGTACAGATAACTAAAAATTCTACTTAAGTACAATAACAAAGTATTTGTACTTCGTTATTTCCCACCTCTGAAATTAGCTGCACAAGAAATTAAACCCTGTTATCAAAAGAAGTATTTAGATGCTTTTAATTTATTAAACAAACTGTCAGAGACTAACACAAAAACCTCAGTTTTGCCAGGAGTAACATAAAGGAAATTTAATCTAATAAGTGATATTAGTGACACATTCACTGAGATAAGAAAGAAAGAAATGGTAATAGATACTACTGAAGCTGTTAAGTCAATAGCCGAAAGATAACCTATATAATGAAACCAGAGGTGGTCCCAGGATTGAGCCTTGAGGGACGCCACTCGGGAGAGGAGGAGATGGAGATGTGCAATAAGCAGTGCAAGAGATCCCAGCCTAGTTCATCTTTGTGCAGAACAACTTTCAGTGCTCTGAAAAATGGAAAAACAGGACTTCCTCCTCTACTTCAGCTTCTGACAACACATTAGACAATAAACAGAAAGGTGGTAACTACCAGAGGAGGAACATAGCCAGCTGTGGTTTGAATGTTCTCTCTCAAGCTTGGGGTGTTAAAGTGAAATTGTAAATCGTATGAGGTGTGGTTTTTTTTTTCGCAGCTCATTTGTGGTGGAGAAGCAGCCATGCATGCCCACACATCCACAAAAACCCCTCATCATCAAGACTGGAGTGCAGTTCACCACCAAAGTCAGGTATGGTCATGTGACATCTTTTTGTTTCAGGAATTGTTTCTGCTATTGGGTCACCGTTTGTTTCAGTTTATTCTGATTTCTTGCAGACTCCTGGTTAAACTTCCAGAAGTGGATTATCAGCTGAAAGTGAAAACAACATTTGACAAGTAAGATGATTCATTTTCTTATTAAATGGACCCCACAGAAAATCTGTCTTCACTTTTTCAGTAAAAATAAGATAAAAATGTTGTGTGCTGTGCTTGTGTGTTTCTGCAGGGACCTCCCCCCGGGCAGAGTGTGAGTACAAACTGTCTCAGTGTGCTACTACTAAATGTCCGAGAACAGGAAATGGCACCAGATTAAAAGCAACCTAATCTGCTCGCTTCTGTCTTCAAAATTTATTATGGCTGGACTCTAATACAGTAGTTAGGCATGGTTTAGTGATAAAATTAATACTACTTTAGCTAATACTGGACCTTAGAACCCCCTCATTTTATTCTCTGCGTGAAATAAGCTGTTTTAGCTCCTTCCTCTTTAAGACAACTTCTGATAGGCTGCCCCTCATAAGCAAAAGGTTTGAACAGCAGGTGGGCGGAGCATCTGTGCCTGAAGTATTCATACAGGGATATCCACTCTGATTTAACATCATACAAATTCAAGACTGGAAAAAAAATTAATGAAATGTCTTTAAGGGGGTAAAAACTTAAAAATTAAAAGGTGAAATCAGCCCTAAAGCTTCCTGTTTTATGGCTTCACTGGTCTGTTATTTGTTTGGAGGAGTTACCAGGTGTAAATATGGTTTAAAAAGGCACTTGGAAACCAAATGTGCACCTCGGGGGAGCTTTGCCTCTAACTTCCTGTAAAACCAGATGCAGGAAAAAAACATATGATTGGGTGAAAGTCACTTTAAAAGCTCCAGGAGTTTACTGAAAACAAATGAATTAAAAAAAAAGAGTGACAACATCAGATTGAGAATATTTTCTCAGATGTCAATGAATACAGGCATGCCTTGATATTTTTACTTTCTCTTCTTTCCCTTTTCCTCGGTTCTCAGGAGGATACCAAGCAAAAATACTCTGTATTCATTAAGAACCAGTTGCCTGGACTTCACTTTTATAGAAGTAGCACTTCTTCAATTTTTGCTGTTTAAACAGCTGGTGTTTACCGCCACCTTCTGGTGGTCTTAGCCTGATACCGCGCACTGGAACAGACAGGAAAAACAATAGGATTTAGGAAGCCAGGAAATACTTGCATAATGTACTTGCCTTTGTTATAACTGTTTAACTTGTCAATTATTCAAAAATCCATAAAGATATATGGGCTTTAATTAAAGATTTCATCCCCAAATTATAACAAAAATTTTACAGCGAAATGTGATCAGCTTGGTTTTCTTTTATAAATCTCTGTTTTAGATTTATTCATGTATTGACAGATTATATATGATGCACAGATGTTATACATGGACCTTGCAGGCAGGACAGTCTGCAGCTGAGCCTTCTTAAAATCACCTGATTTAAAAACCTTTACAGTAAAATGACTGGAGTGTTTTATTTTGAAAACTATATACAGATTTTAAATATGGTTTATTTTATTGTCTAAAACGATCCACAAACACTTCCTCCTCTGAATTAAGTCCATCTTATAGATGGATGCTCGTAAACGTTGATAAGAAAATCAAGTTTTTTTTCTCCTTTTCTCCTTAGAAGTCGTCAGTTTTTCATCCTGACCAACAACACTAAAGTTATGGACATTGAGGACTACTCAAACGGCTGCCTCTCAGTGGAGTTCAGACATCTGGTAGGTCAAAACTCTGACAAATGTTGACAATTGTTTAACTGGTTCTTCAACCTTCAACCATTTATTTAAAATAGTGTGTAGTCATCTCACTCAGAGTTTGTGTTTTACAGCAGCTGAAAGAGAAGAAATACATCAACGGCACCAAAGGGAATGAGGTAGGAAATGTAGATGGACTACGGAGGACGAAAACTGCCAAATAAAAGAGACTCTGTAAATAAGTTCAGATATAATGAAGTACACAAAAAAGTGTAGGAATTTTTTTTATTTAAAAAATAATGTAAATCGATTTTATTTTTTTTGTTTTATTTGTAGTATTTTTTTTCCCATTAAATTTTTTACTTATAATTTTCATTTATAAAATGAGACATAAAAGAATTTGTCTTTTCCCAGTGATCTTTTTCTTGTTAGGAGAATGCATTAAGCACTACATTATTTATCTGTATTTATTCCTCATTCCTCATTTGCCTGTATTGGGCATCTACGTGTATTTGTTTTTTAATTTTTTAAGTATTTTCCCTTGGTTCTTTTCACTATTTATTTCTTCTATTTATTTCTGCAAACTTTTTTAATTCACCTTTTATTTTAAAGGAATACAGCTAAAAGTGTCTGACTGGGACAGTTTTTCACCTGCTTCACCTGGATCATGGTTGATTCAGAAATACATCATGTAACTAATGCATTTAAATAAATGTAAACATTTAATGGAAAAGTTGATAAATAAGGGAATTAATACAAAGGTAAGTAAATATCGAAGCACAACTATCAGTGCCATAGTTTATAAATTATTTAATGTATCAGTTTTATTAGTATTCAGTGTATTTAATGACATATTAATTGATGTGTCGCATCGTATGCTCATGATTTGGCAGTTTCTGTCCAATGACCATTAACGCTGCTTCAGATGGATTTGTGCATCATATTCAATGAATCTGCCTTTGAACTTGAGTTGATGTTTCAGTGTTTTATTTTTCAGGGCCTGCTCTCTGTGACAGAAGAACTTCACTCTCTCAGTTTTGAGGCCTGCTTCACGGTGCAGGGCCTCACCATCGACCTGGAGGTCAGCAGCAGAGCAGATTTATTTCAAACTTGTTTTTGTTGCTGTTCATTTATGAAATAATTTATTAATATTTACTTTTATTTTCCAGACGTGTTCCCTGCCGCTCGTTGTGATTTCCAATGTGAGCCAGCTTCCTGGCGGCTGGGCCTCCGTCATGTGGTACAACCTCCTGACTGATGAGCCGAGGGTGAGCCATTCTAGAAGTCTTCTAAAAACAGAAAATCATTCATTTGAAAGTTTATTTACAAAAATTTAAAGTAAAGAAATAAGCTGAATCAAGCATAAGCTCACTTTCAGCTCAACATATTTGAGCACCACCTGGACGTCTTTTTTTAAAGCCTTTGTTTTCATGACTTCTTTTCACAACACAAACACAACAAAAAAACGTTTTTCCTGGCTGTTTTTCCAATTTCTTGTGAAGTTACCCAAATATAATAATAAATAAAGAAATACAGATTTAATTTCTTCAGTGGACCTCTGTTGTACTTTCAACAAACATCACAGACCTTCACAGGCCATTCCTCCATTTTTCATGTCTCCAAAAATTTGTTTTCCCAAAACAGACGTGCATTTTAACAGCATCAAAATTACACAAATTACAAATAAATCTTGCAATTCACCCCCGTCTCCTGAGTTTAACATCAGTTCATTTAAAAAACCTGCTAAACATGAAGAAAACTGACTTAAATCCAAAGTCTTTGACTTCCAGAGCGTGACAACAAATTTTGCTGATGTTCCATTTACTCTGGTTCTTCTGTAACTGCAACTCATGTTCTACAGCTGTTTTGGAGATGTTAGTTTTCTTTTTTTTTTTTTAATGCTTCACAGCCTCCCTCACCTTCTCCACCTTCTCCATCTTCCTCCACAGAACCTGGCTTTCTTTGGGAACCCTCCTCGGGCCAGCTGGAGCCAGCTCTCTGAGGTCCTCAGCTGGCAGTTCTCCACTTTTGCTGGGCGAGGCCTCAACAAAGAGCAGCTCACCATGCTGGGAGAAAAGCTCTTTGGTATGTTTGTCTTTCAGTTTTGTTCTTTCGCAAAGGTTGAAGATTGAGAAAAAATAAATTAAAAATGTGGCTTTAAAGTCATTAAAACATTATACTTAAGAAGACAACTGCAAGCTAACAAGCTAATTAGGACTGAAAGTTAAAGCTGAAGGCAGAAAGATCTAAAGAGAGGTGGGAGAGTGTTTACTTGTTTATGGAGGGTGAAGCGACACCTCTGTCACTGTGAAACCACACGCCAGCAGAGATATTCAAGTATGTAGGTGGTGCAGAGACTCCAGAAAGTCGCTCAGTTTAAAAGGGGAAGAACCAGAAACGTTATTCGAGCCAAGTATCAGACTGGTCCAGCTATAAAGTCAAAGTCAGCATAGCAGAGGAACTCTGAGGGGCGATCACAAAGTTCTGAGAACAGGTCCATAAAAATGAAAAGCCTTACCTGATTTGCATCCAGTAGATCACCCTTCCAGCGTGGCTGTTCTTATATATTGCTGACCACTTCCGCTACTGGCTCAACCTCAAGTTTATGCATAAAGCAAGCACGTTTGCTTCAAGCTGAGCCAGACTTCATGTGAAACAACAGGGAGCTTGGTCTGATCAGTCAAACAAATCACTCTAAACGACCAAAAGTAGCATTAAAGGTGATGAACAACAGCGTTTTGGTGTTGTTGTTTTTTTAACCCAATCAGATCCCAACAAATCAAAGAAGCTAAAAATGAAGCTGAAGCTTCTTTGATGCTCTGTTGCTCTGTTTTCTGTATGCTCGTAACACTTTAATGTTTCAGATCATCCAAAAAAATTCAAATATTATGCAAAGATAACACAAGTAAACACAAAATGCAGTTTCTAAATGAAGGTGTTTATTATTAAGGGATAAAGATCCAAACCTACATGACCCTGTGTGAAAAAGTGATTGCCCCCTAAACCTAATAACTGTGGAGGAAGTTGGCTCATCTTTGTAGAATTGTTGAAGTTCGGCCACATTGGAGGGTTTTCCAGAATAAACCACAGCTTCTCAATTGGATTCAGGTCAGGACTTTGAGAGGCCACTCCAGTCTTCATTTTGTTCATGATGAGTTGCTTTTTGAGGTATTTTGCTTCAGTTTGTCAAACAGTTTCTGTTAAAGTGATTTCTTGATTCAGCAGGTCTGCCAGTAATCAGGCCTGAGTGTGTTTAGTGACGCTAAACTTTGCTTTCCAAACGATGTGGTTAATCACAATTTAACAAAAGGGGCAATCACCTTTTCAACCAGGGCCAGGTGGGTTTGGATAACTTCTCTCTTAATCAATAAATAATTATTTAAATTTAAAGCATTTTGTATTTACTCATGCTGTGTTCTCTAATATTAAATTAGTTTGATAATCTGAAACATTTAAGTGTCATAAATACACAAAACACAAGGACATCGGGAAGGAGGCAGACAGTTTTTCACCCCGCTGTATATCACCTGCTCCTGATTAGGGATGGGTATCCTTTAGGTTTTATCCGATACCAGTACCAAACCGGTACTTTTGAAATGGTGCCGGTGCTTAAATGGTGCTCGAACCGGTGCTTAAAGAATGGAGAACACAAAATTGGTCCAAAAACCTCTCATGTTCAGCTGTTTTTTTTGTAAAAAGATAACAATGTTAGCCTTTTCTGCAGCTATAGGGCATATATGGTATCACTCTTGGCTGGAAGCAGTGCTTAAACAATGGAAAAAACACAAACTTTGTCCAAAAACCTCTCATGTTTAACTGTTTTCCACTTTTTCTTTGGTCATTTTAGCCTTTTTGGCCAGGGTGAAGGGAGTATCTGCCATCAAACAAGAAGCCACATGTAACTACGACGGTGTTTGCTAGTTCACCTTACATGCATTAATGTAATAACGTGGTTAGCCTACTCAATGTTAATTACACACGAACAACATGAAGCTACTCACGCAGAGAAGAACGGCTGCTGCTGCTGCCATCATCATCGTCATCATTTCTGCTACACTGGCAGGGCTAGGGGCCAGGACTCTACTCTTCGGGTTTTTGGGGGATGTTGCTAACTCCGGGTCCGATAACAGGCACCACACCCGCAGTAGATGTGCACGGTGTGAGGTCTCGCAGCAAGCTATCAAATACGGCGCATTTCTCGGCTTTTAACAAAATGCTATACGTCGCCAGGTGTTTCATTAGATTCGAGGAGTTACCTCCTTTGCACAGTATCACCTTAAAGCACTTGTTGCAGGCTGCTGAGTTTGCATCTTTTGCTGTGAAGTACAGCCAGACTTTTGACCGCTTCAACTTGGGTGTTTTTAATCTGTAGCTCTGCTCTAAAAGAACGTACGTACCTGAGCCCGCCTACTACACTTGCAAAAGTAAAATGATTGGCTAGAATCCAAAGTGTATGACATCTCAGTAAAATAAAGCACCGAAATAAAGCACCGAACTGTGCGCTGCTTTTCGGTCTGCTTACTACCGTCTATGTCAGAACCCGGTACCCATCCCTGCTCCTGATCTGTCTGCTGAGTATCTCACTGTGTGAAAATAGCAAATTGTATGAATATAAATGAATTGAGGCAAAAAAAAACCCCAAAAACCCTGAGATCTGTCTCTCGCTGGTTTCAGTACTTTCATCTTTATTGTAGCTAAACCTCCGTTTCCTTTCCTTAACCTGTTTGGTTAATAATTTTGCTTTACCGGGATGTAACATAGGCAGGAAGAGACGGTGACAGGTTAACCTGCAGGCAATGATTCTTTCTTCCAGCCACTGGATAGAAGTCAGACTTGAGGAAGTGCATTCGCTTCTGAACTCTACAAATAATCAAAATAGGGGACATTGTGTGAATTTGGAGAGCCGGCATCTCTTGCTGATGGAGCTTGATTTTATTCTTGATTTTGAGAAAGTATTCCAAGCTGTTGAAGGAGTGCTGGGAGCATTTCATCGCTGCCAGAGGAGACTGTTCCGAAAGAGCTGGGAGCCAAATTGTCCCCTGACTTTGGATCAAGTTAACATAATAAAATCCAGAGTCGGGAGAGAGGAATCAAGGATCCAGTTAGAGGGTAATCGCTGCTGATTACTCAGACCTCACAGGATTCATTTGTGATTTTTATTTTCCAGGTTTTTATATGCATTATCATGCCACAGACTCTGTTCTATGAGATAAATAAGCTCCAGGATGAAAGAAATATTACCTTTCATTGAAATTTCCCAGATTACTATTGAAGCCTATGAAAAAGGCACCATGAAAGGCAGATTTTTTTCTTTATTTTAAAAAATTATATTATTCCATGTCTTGTTACATATGAGACATGGAATAGTATAATTTTTTCCCCCAGGATATTTACCTTGATGTGATCCACGTTTCAAAGTGTGGAAAGAGTTTGAAACTGAGTTTGACTCCTTGATTTTACCAGAAATGCTGGTGCATGAACTCCTGTGATGTTGGGTAAGCTCATTGGCTGTAGACGCTCCACTGCATGCACTGCATTTTGATTCGGTGGGTTTGTTGTTGATGAGAACTCGTACCTCAAAGCCTCAAAGCTTCATGACAACATGCTGTTTGTCTCGGAAACTGTAGTAAAACCACTTTATGCCCACACGGGGAAGGTCACACTAGTACAGTAGCTCTCCTGCTCACAGAGTTCAAAGAATTTTCTAAAACAAGTTCAGAGAATAACTAAAAAGCTGCTGACCTTGTTTTCCTGGGACGGCCATTTATGATAGTTTTTCTTTGTCTCTGTAGGTCAACATGCCTCCTGCAGCGACTATCAAGTCTCCTGGTCCAAGTTTTCCAAGGTGAGTCTTAGATAATATGAGCATGAGCGGCTCGGTACCATTATTTTCTGCGTTATTGTGCCATCTAGTGGCAGTCATAAAACCTTCTGCTGTGTTGTTAATGCTGGTCATCTACTTTTATCCCATATCGTATCTAATTTCAATTTAAAGTCTGAGAAGGTTCTCACTCTCTCTTTTTCCGATCATGCAGGAGAATATTCCAGGGAAGCCGTTCAGCTTCTGGATGTGGCTCGACTCGATCCTGGAGCTCATCAAGAAGCACCTGCTGCCGGTCTGGAATGAGAAGTAGGTCATCGTGTCCTGGCTAAAAGATCATAAACAGAAAATGTGACAACTTCTAAAAACAAACAAACAAACAAAATAAACTCCACAAAAAGATGAAAGGGCTATTAGACACATGAACAGCTAGCATTAACATATGAAGGACCAAAACTGCCAACATCAGTTGGGAAAGACAGAACAGTTAGATACATTTATAAAATATTAATATATTTAATATTACATTACAATAAAATTCATTTTCATTAAATTCATTAACATCAATATGTTTTCTTGCTGTGAGCACAGCATCTAGTGTTAACCAATCAGAGACAAGTTTAAGCCCTCATTTGCATAGAAGGAAATGCAAATGTCAATTAAATGGAAACTCAAATGGAAAGTAAATACACAGATGAATAAATACAGAATTAAATGAAAACAAAATGTGGCATAAATGTACATTTCTATTAGGTCATTAATGCCTACATTTATTGTTAATGCTGCTGCTTTAGCAGTTAGAGGTTTTTTAATTTTTGGTGTTGTTTTTTGGGAGGGTTTCTTGTCTTTTTAGAGTTTGAATCAACAGAAATTATGCTGAGTTCAAGTGTGTAACAGGTTGACTAGATGATATGTGAGCCAAATTTAGACACCTTTATAAAGGCTTTATCCCAGAAAATAGCATCACTGGATGTCTGCAGGTGCCAGATATCACCTGCAGACTATAACCCTGTCTTAGAAATGTGCAGCTGCGAAACGCATTAAGATAAACTTTGTATGAATGACAGATCTAAAATGTGAAATTGGACAACAGATCTCACTGGCTGAAACCAAAAACTTACATTTCTTTTGTCTTTCACCGCCTCTGCAGCTACATCATGGGATTTGTGAGTAAAGAGATGGAGCGAGCTTTGTTGAAGGACAAAGAGCCAGGCACGTTCCTGTTACGCTTCAGCGAGAGCCACCTCGGCGGAATCACCTTTACCTGGGTGGAGCACGGCGATAACGGTGAGGTTTCCCTTTGTCACATAAACCAACATCATCAGACCACGTGTGGTAATAAAATGCAAATGTACACCAAACCTTTAACTATGATAAGACAGTTAAATAAACTTTGTTGCTAGAAAATCTTTAAAAGTGCGGTTTAACTTGCTTTACTGACAGTGGACAACAAAGTTTGCTAACAGTAACTTTTCACACCAGGTGAGGTGAAGTTTAACTCTGTGGAGCCTTACACTAAAAACCGGCTCAGCGCGCTTCCGTTCGCCGACATCATTCGAGACTACAAAGTGATCTCAGACGGGGTTGTCCCCGAAAACCCGCTCAAGTTCCTCTACCCCGACATCCCCAAAGACGAGGCCTTCGGGCGGCTTTACAACAGCCAGCCCAGCAAAGGTAAGATCTAATTATGAGGTGAAGTGTTCAAGTTTTTGCTGGGAAACTCTCAGGCTAATTCTCAGGTCTAATTAAATATTAATATAAACCTCTGTTAAACTTCCAGTGCATCCTTACATCCCATCAACCCTGATCCCCATCTCAGAAATGCGGTGAGTTCATATTTCACTCAAGTCGAGCTCAGTTAACTTTAAACAGAATTTCAAAACAGGCAAAATGTATTTTAATGTCTCTTTTAATGTATTTCAGCTCCAACGCGAGCACCACCCCGCGGTCGTGTCAGTCTCCGGAGCCCCCGATGACACCTGGAGAGTTTGACATGCTCAATGAGCACCTGTGCTTCGACATCGACACCGTAAGTTTATATTATTGTACTTAGTGGATATACTGGTAATAATATGCTCTTTATTATTGTAAATGAATAAGACACTGTATGTGTCTTATAACTCTTAACTCTTATCGTTCTGTGCAGTAGAGCTAAAATAGAAAATGGTAAAATGTGGAAAACTTCTGGAAACCTCATAATAAAAACAGTAAATTCATTATTCTGCTTGTTTCAAGTCAACATAGTCTATAAAAGATCAGAAGTTCGAGATTATACATTACTGCGACTAGGACCAAAGTGCCAAACACCGAAAATCAGGGTTTTGTATATTTTCTGTATTTAAAACAAGCATTTTTATTATCGTTAAATGCTCAACTTAAAGACTGAGACGACAGTTACATCACAGATTTATTATCAGCACAGAATAATATCTGTAGTCTCTGTGTTCCTAACTCTGAGACTGTGGACAGTGCAGACACATTACTGCAAACACTGTTGAAACATGGCACACTGATCAGTGATTGATGAATTGTTGTGTTGTAATCAATCACACTGATGGAAAGTTGTCTCACATAAGATGATGTGAATATTTATGACGTTAATGATTTAGGATTTTAAATTTGGATTAAATGGAGTTTGGTTTTTTGTGTTTGCTGACAGTCTGACTGTAATCAGATTACATTTCTTGTTGACCTGTGATCACAGGCTGAGATTAAATAATTGAAGACTGCCTCTGATCAGCCTTGCTGAAACGGAAGACTGCTTTTTGGTTAAGCTCAGAATTTGTTGAGTCTGTCCCGATGTTATGCCGCTAATACTTTTCTTCTTTTTGCGTTTACAGATGAGCTCTCCGTATTCAGAGTAAAAAGAGGGAAAAAAAACATTTGCATCTGGAGCTTCTTTGAATCCTTTGTCAATATCGTGACTCCCGTGAGGCTGTTGTTTTTACAGGGTTTGTGTTTAATGTGTTTTTAAAGCATATTTTATGTGCTTGTCCATGAAAGAAAAGTTTGTGTCATGATGGTTTTGTGTCTTTTATATTTTTAATGTTCCGTCATGTTTTTCTATAAGAAATGTATTGTATATAAATCAATCTGAACATGTTTATTGTTTTGTTTTTTTGTTTGTTTTTTGTAGTGGATATTATTTTGATACTTTATGTCTGCATCTGTCTCTTTCACCTGTTTGTTATTGGCAAAAAAGTTAAATACACGCAGTGTTTTGATTCCCTTTGTCTTAAACTCATTTACACAGTCGCTCAGCTCTCCTGCCACCTGCTGGCCACCTCAGTGAAACAGCACCGAGGTTTTGTGCTTTTATTTTGAAAGCAGTAGGAAGTGAGACGTCGGCATGTAGCAGCTGCTGCTGCTTGGCGGTTTTTACTTACGGCGTTTCTGGAGAATCACGTGATTCTCGGTGATTGTTGAAGGGTGAGGCTGTATTTGGGCTCTTGCGGAAGTTAAAAAAAACCCCAACAAAACAACAACAAAACACCGGCTGAGGTGTCTCCATAACGTGTCCTCTCAGAGCCCATGTCCCAGTGTTGCTGCTGCTGCTCAGAAATTATTATCATAAAGAATAAATCATTATTTATACCATGTTATTCATTAATCCCCATTACTCCTAATCAGATGATTTACTGTATGTGTGAACCTCTGACCACAGTCAGGTTATTATGCAACAGCATGGCTGAACATTTTTTTTTAAAGAATATGTTGGCTTAAAAAGTACAACTTTGTATTACAGAGGATCAAAAATGCCAAAATAAAAAGTAAATCTTGGTGCTTTGACTGACAGGTGTGTTCCTACACAGGCAGGTGTTAAATGTCTTTTTGGCCTCATTTCCACTCCTTCGAGTCCCAGAATTTGACCTCTGGACTCTGTCTCTGTGAGTTACACCTGTGTGATTAATGGAGGAAACTTGTGAGCTGAAAGCTCTGCTCCCCATCCTCTCATCCAAATATGGCCACTTCTGGTTTAAAGAAAAGTAACATGGAAGCAGGGGTGTAGGTGGAGCTACAGCATTTTTCAGTGAATGCATAGGGGTTCAGTGCCTGTTCTTATCCTGGGATGCTTCTGCATGCAGACTGAAGGACCGAGGGATCAAACCCTGGACCTTCTAATTAGTAACGCAGGTGCCAAAAGTAAGACATTCTGTACTTGAGTAGAAGTACAGATGCTAGTGTTAAAAAAATAATCCAGTCAAAGTACTGATTCAACTGCTTTACTCAAGTAAAAGTTAAAAAGTACTGTCTCTGATATGTACTCAAAGTAAGAACATAAAAACAGCTCTTTGGAGGACGCTGTTTTTATACAAAGGTAACTGAATCTTGTGCTGTATTAAAAATAAAATAACATAGGAGTATAAACTTTATTTCCGTATGAAATTTAATTCTAATACATGTGTGCAGCTTAAATCAGTTAAATAGAACATGAGCAGAAAAAAGAAGGATAATAAAACATAGCTCTATTTTTTGTTGCCTACATTGCAGGGCAGGGGTCTCAAACTTAAATGAGCTGTGGGCCACTGCTGGCACTGTCATCTCATGTGAGGACCATCTTAGTGTTCAAGTAGTACAAACAAACAAGAAAACACCCACAAATATTTCCACAAATGTAGTGTTTTGTTTGTTTTGTCAAATTTCAAATATTGTACAACAAGACAAAACTGCAAACGTGAACGAATTTCTTTCCCCCCTCTAAGAATTTCATTGAACTACCAAATAAACACATTGGTACTCTCTTTCTGGCCAGACATCTGGCAGCACTTCTGCTATAATTTTTTTTTTTTTTTTTGCATTTAACTCAATAAAAATGCAGACATAGTTTTTGACTGCTAGTGAAAATAGTTTTCCTTACAAATAACTCTCTCACTGAACTAACACAGCCAATCCCTCAACATGTTTGTACTCTTTGCTTATATTGCCTTCATATTAACTCAGTTTCTGCTTTTTAAATAACTTATTTTAGCATTGCACTCAACAACAAACAAAAAAGTAACTTCAAGAGCCAAATTGCATTATATTTCTTCACGTCAATATAGTGGCACCCGGGCTGCCAGTGTGAGACTCATGTTGTAGAGGGTAATTTTGTTTCTAAATAGGAAAAAGGTTGTAGGGAAGAGATTATAGGGATTTAGCAGGTGGGGGAACCCTAAAAATCAGCTGTAGTGGCGCAGTGTGGGGAAAAGAAGGTGCAAAAATCCAAAACAAAGACACCAGACAGTACAGACCGATACAGACACAAGACAGTGCAGACACAACAGTGCAATAGAAATGTGCAGAAAGACTAAGTATTGTGGAAAAAAACGGATAAAAACGGGTTCATGAGCGCTGAGATGCAGCAGCCCACCAAACGGAGCTGAAACCTGCACAGAAAACAGCTGTTTTCAGGGATTCAACATCTGGCTGTTGTTATTTTTCTTTACTTTGTGACTTGCCGGATGTCGAGCTGTGTGGCCTCCAGCTTTACACCCAGCAGGACGAGTTCTGGAGAATCACGTGGTGAGTGTGAGTGGGCGTGTGCAACGGAAGCTCACGTCCTCATTCTTAAGGCAGATCAGAAGGCTGGAGGTCGCTTGTGATTTTTGTCCTGCTTTCACTCGTCCGACAAAGAGCCACCCACCAAGGTAAGTCATGATTTCTGCGCAAAGAAACAACTTTAGTTCTATTGTGGGCAGCTTTGTGCGCAGCTTATGGTCCACTTTCCTCCAAAATGTGCGCGATCCTGATTTTTAAAAGTGGGTAATTGTCTGATAAAAGCTGTTAAAAAGGCAAATGTAAATAAATGAAAATCCTCGGTTCGTGAAGTTGCTGCGGTGTTGTTGCATTTCTTGGAAATCCCCTCCGATTATATTAAAGAGCTGGGTAAAACTTTCCAGTCAGTTCAGTTACATTATTTACCGATAGCTGGCGACATCAATACGCCACCACACGCGCTTTGCATTACATAAACATAAAACTAATCAGCTCATAATTACTCACACCTCACTTAGGTGCTGTGTTTATTCGAATTATTTTGAGATTTACACGTTCTGTGTCCACAGACATTCCCTTTGGCTGATATGTAAGATAAATAAGATAAATATAACTGCATGGGAGTTTAAGTCAGCTTTTAAGGACTAAGAAAACTGTCAGTGTGATCACTTTTGAAACTGCACTTGTTATTCACTTGTTACAGCATGTGATCTGACGATGAGAGGTACACATTTTCAGTGAGCGTCAGTCATATTTGTATGATTATATATGGTTATAGTCATGGCTGCCTCTTGGCCAGGCCACACTTAAAAACTGATTTTTAATCTATATAAAACTTTATCTTAAATTACTCTAGCATAAGATATATTTCTGTTAATAAAATGGAGGAAAATAACGGTAAAGACTTCTATCACATCTGTGGACCAATCAGAGGCCCTGAACTCGTGAAAAGAGGTTTGTGTCTTTGTGACTGCAGATGGCTCAGTGGCAGGCCCTTCTGAAGCTGGACTCGGCACTCCAGAACCGGGTCTGCCAGCTGTACGAGAGAAGATTTCCCAAAGAGATTCGCCACTATCTGAGCATCTGGATCGAGAACCAGGACTGGTAAGACGGGGCTGGATGCAGGAGCAGGGAAAATAGTTATGGTCTAAGATTAAAGAGCTTTAACTTAATATAGTAAGTTGTACAGTATATGTTATAAGGAAGACCGTGAAATAGTACATTGTTTTTCAGCACATGCAAACAGATGCAGTCCTGGAGTTAAATCTTCTGTTTCTCTGCATTAGGGATTCGGCAGCTGTGGACGAGCACAGAGCCAGAACCTGTTTCCAGGCTCTCCTGGTGTTTCTACAAGAGCAGTGGTATCGTTCTGTCCAGGAGAACAATATTCTGCAGGGGCCAGATTTTTCCAGGATGAAGGACTACCTGCTGGTAGGACAGATGATGCTCTGTGCAGAAAAATTTTAATTATTTGAAGATAAACCTCCAGTAATCATTTGTGTGGTTCTTTCTGCTCCTTAGGAGCATTTCCAGGGTGAGCCGCTGAAATTGGCCCTACTTCTGTCTGAATGCCTGAAGGAGGAAAAGCAAATTCTGGCTTCGGTCTCTGAGCCTCAGGTCAGTTAAATGCTGTTCTAACGAACAGCCTGGTTTCATTCCTAAGTCATATTTACACAGACAGGTCTGTCCCAAGGTCACTGCAGTTAACTAAAAGTGGATATGAAAAAATTTTAGTAGAATCATAACTTTGATACACGCTAACTGTAAACCTGTGCCTGGGTTGCTTATAGAGAGAGTTACAATTAATGGCAGAAATACATTTTCCCGGACCAGTGAGTAGGTGGAACTGTAAAAATTGCTCATGCTAACAGAAAACGTAGCATTGTGAGTCATAGCAAGGCAAATATGGCAACACGTTAGAGCGATACTGAGATCACAACCAGAGGAAAGGAAGAGTAAATATAAATTATAGTTATAAATAAATATTTGATAATAATTGCAAACATGTGACAGAACCTTCTTGTTTTTGTCAGAGTTGCAACAATCCAGGCATGCAACAAAGCTGGAGAGAGTTGGACGACAAAATCAATGAACTGAAGCAACAGACTTTGGTAAGATTACTGGGATTTTATTTTCAGCCTTCCAAGAAAGATAAATGTTTTCCTCTTGGTTTCTAAACCAATGCACTTTTACTCTAATGTAGGAGACCAAGAAGGAAATCAAGACACTGGAGGGTCTGAATGAAAAACTGGACTATATTCTGATGGCCTGGCAAAATAAAGGTATGATAGCATGACCACATGCTGTATATAAAAGATGGACATAGTCGCCATGCCATTACCTACTGGTTTTTGAAGTGTGGACGACTTTAAAGCATTAATTTTAGCAGTGTGATTAGTAATAAAATCCTAGAAATTTCACTAATCAAAACTGAGGCTGTAACTCAACACAACCCTTGCCCATCCTTAAAAAGGCACAAACAATGCAGTGACTCCAGTTAGCTGACATCTGACATCTGGCAGCTACCGATGCCTCTGTCACCTGTCAATCAAACTGGCCACGACCCTCAAAGTAAACCTGGAAAAAAATCTGTTATTATACAGTTGAAGGAGGGAAGTATCTGCAAAGATTAAAACTGTGTTTTTGTAGCAGGCTGAAAACAAGGTGATGTTGTCGTATAAATTTGGACATTTTAACATGGGAGTCTATGGGGACTCTGACTCACTGTCAAAGTCAACCTCAAGTGGCCACTAGAGGACCTGCAGTTTAGTCCCATTTGTCAGCCCAGGAGTTGCTTGGCAGGATAAAAACCTGGCAGGTCTGGTTTGTCACGCAATTGTTTTTGACACGTGTGTCTTATCTGTCTTTTCCAGTGGAGGAGAACACTGATCTGGCCCAGTCCCAATGTATTGTTGATCAGGAATGTCAGAAACATGCAGACTTCATAACACAAAGAAAGGAGGTATGGTAAATACATGTTTGATGAAATGTTGGCATTAGTGGTGTTAAACTAGTCTAAATGGATAAACCACATTCATAAAGTATTTTGATATTTTGTGCAATTATTATGAAAGCTTCATAGAAAATGTTCATGTCATAGATTTCTTTTGTGGTTGTTTTCTTGGAAACCTAGAAACAAACTGGTTGGGGCAGTTTAGTAGAAACATCTATTATCTGCTAGTGGTCTGTTCTAAATGCAACATTGTTTTGCTGGGGAAATATTTTTGCGCAAAAACATAACTGGAAATGCCTTGCACTGATTGGTTGAACAAACCAGCAACCTATAGGCAGTAGGACTAAGTCCACTTTGCGTAGCAGTCTTCCCCTTTCAGACATTTCCATTGAAATGCAAATAAGTCATATAAGCTGATACAGCCACCCACCAGCAACATAGATGACAGCTCTCAGAGTTATACTCATAGAACCTTGGGTTACGGTGGGTAACCTTTCCTTAACTGTTATTTTGCTGTGTTCAGATTTTATTGCGGGCTATGAGAGATCATGTCTGCACTGGTCAGATGGTGAAACCTCTTCCCTCTCTTATGCGCACATATGAATCTTTTCTTTTTTTGTCTTGCAGATTGTGCTGCATCAGTTGGTTAACATTTTAAAGCAGACAGAAAAAGTCATGGCGACTCTCACTGATGTGGAGCTGCCGGAGTGGAAGCGCAGGCAGCAGTTGGCCTGCATTGGAAGTCAAGCTGACACCAGTCTGGACCACCTGGACAAGTGGTTAGAGCTCATTTGTTCTGCTCACCTTTGCATGTCTAAGAGAATCTGTTTTTCCTCTGTGACTTTTTACACTCAGCACTTGTGCCTGTTTTATTCTGTGTGCAGGTTTTCGACTGTCGCCGAAGTGCTGCTAGGAGTCTGCGAACAGCTGAAGAAGCTTCAAGACCAGAACAGCAAATACAGCAGCACTGACCCTGCCTTCTGCCTCCCTACTTCAATCCCAGAAATGGAGAAATTTGGGCGGTCCTTGTTAATAAAACTAGTCACAAAGTGAGTCACTCTTTTTTACATATATATAGACACACACACTGATGCACCAACAGTATGAATAGTGACATGTTCTGTTGTGGTCTGGCATTGCAGCGCTCTGGTGGTGGAGAAACAGCCCGTCATGCAGAAATTTCCACAGCGTCCTCTGATACTGAAGACCGGGGTGCAGTTCAGTATCACAGTGAGGTAAGCATGCACTGACTTTATACACGTGTATGTCTGAGAAACCCAAATGTCAGCTGGGACTTCATGTCACTCAGCGCTTCCATGTAATGGCAGTATGTAATCAGTTCCTTTTATTTGTCTGTCTGTTTGTTAGCAGTTTAATGTTGGGGGAAAACCAGGTCAAATGTGAAAATCAGTGAAAACTTTATATTGCCCACAATTTTCTGTGGCCTTTACACAGTTTAGGGTCAGGTCTGATCCCAAAAACGAAAACATTTCTTTATTAAACTGACATTCATCTTATTTTGACTGCAGTTTTCTCTCTGAGGTTTCAGATGGACCTCACAGACAAACTTTTTCATAACAAGCATAAGAGTTAGCATCTAGGTTTTGAGATGAGTCGTTTTAACTGAAAGCAGTTTATAGGCTTACTTAAACCTTTTTACATGTTTACTGGGCCAAAATAACCAGTGCTAAACTAAAAAGCATAAAGAAATGTCTTTTCTCTTTTCAGGTTCCTGGCAAACATCCCTGAATTCAAATGCATGCTGAGAGTCAAACCTGTATTTGACAAGTAAGTGAAAGAAAAGCTGGTCTGAAAGAGTGACATAGAGTTCAGATGGAAATATTTATTTTTTGAGCTTTTATTTTTAAAAAACCTTTTTTAAATTTTTGTTTTCTCAAATCTTTTCTTGTCTTTTTTCTCCCCACCAAAATAAGGGATGTTGTAGAAGCCAAGACAGTGAAAGGGTAGGTAGACTAAAATCTGAAACATACATTTATGAAAGTTTATATTTCTGTAATAAAAGAGTACTGATGCTTTTTGTGCTTTTTGCAGGTTCCGTCTCTTTGATTTCAACAGAGACGACTGTAAGGTGTTGGACGAGGACACAGATGGAGGCTTGATGGCAGAATTTGGGCACATGGTATGAAAATCCTCAAAGTTAACAAAGCTTTATGTTTAACTATTATACATTCATATGTTCTTTTATACAGTACAGCTTGTAGTTTCTTATCAAAAATCATATTTTTTCAGTCGCTCAAGGAAAGAAAATCAAGAAGCAAAAGCTCATCTGCGGTAAGAGAAGAAGTTTATTTTAAATTGTCTTTTTTCACATGAGCATTTATGAGCATTACTATACTGTACATGTTTCAGTAGTATGTAGTCATATAAATCTTGATGGAAAATCTTGAGGGTAAACAGAGGTAAATACAGGTGAGATGACTGATGAGAAGAAGGTAAACAAAGCATCAAACTCAAGTGTATTTTTAAAGTTTTATTGATTCCACATACCTCTCATGTTTTTGTTTATGAATTGAGTGCTAGAGATGTGAGCTGCTGCCTTACTCCCATTACTTTCTTTCTTTTCCCTTAGAACCATCTGGTAGTCACTGAAGAGCTGCACATCATCAAGTTTGTGACAGACTTTCAGTACGCAGGACAAACGTGCAACATCGAGGTAAGCAGCATGAACTTCAGCTTTGATGACGTTCTCTAGTCCTGATCTTTAAAATTGGTTGCTGTGGTGGAGGGTTTGTACTTTTATTGACTGGTTTCCTCCTCTGCTGTCGGTCCAGACCAGCTCCCTGCCCGTGGTCGTCATCTCCAGCACGAATCAACTCCCCAATGCCTGGGCCTCCATCATGTGGTGGAACATGGTGTCCACCAGTGAACCTTGGGTAAAATTTTGTCACAGCCAACAAACACTAGTAACATCTGTTAAGACAAGCCAGGAAATGTCATTGTGGTTCTGTGACTTTTCCCTGTAGGACCTGTCGCTGTTCCTGAATCCTCCTCCTCTCACCTGGGAGCAGCTGTCAGAGGTGCTAAGCTGGCAGTTTTTGACCGTTGGCAAACGAGGGCTCAATGAAATGCAGCTCTCCATGCTAAGAGACAAAATTATGGGTAAGTAAATAAAATCTAAGCCAATTTTTTTCAATTACTTTTTAAAAAGACATTTATATTTCATTTGCGTTGTTGATGGGAGTTAATTTTAGAGCTCATGTTAGCTATTAAGCTGTATATATAAAGATATATCTTGCATATTGTGTGTAGTCTTAAAAGTCTGAAGTTTCTGTGTATTTTTTGTTTTTGAAAAGCAATATCACTAAGGATCAAATTAAAAAAAATATTTACTTGCATGTTAAAAAAATATATATTTTTATATAAAATCACTACTGACCAGTACAAAAATAGCTTTTCGCATTTTGGAAATCACTATTACTTTTACTGAAATGATACAATTAGCATGCAAAGCAGATTGTTAGCATAGCTTAGCATGGAAAATACATTGTTAGCTTGTAGCATACAGTAAAAAGCAGAGTACGAAGTTGGCTTAGCATAAAATACAAAGTAGCTTAGCCCTGACGTGCAAACATTTGAATGTGCACATGAAGAATAAAGAATATGTGCACAGGTACAAAAAAAAAACAAAAAACAAATAGTATAGTACGTGTGTAATCATTGCACTACATCTAATATTAAAATTTATAAATACTATAAAACACTTTATGGTAACTTTAAAAAAAAAAAAAAATGTAACAGTTGGTGCTGTTGCAGATGATCCTGACGGCATGGTGTTCTGGAGCAGCTTCTCCAAGGTGGGTCTTAAGATAAGTTCCTGTAGTTTCCTTGAGTCTGACCGCGAGCACACAGGGGATTGACTCTTTGTTTTCCTGTGGGGCAGAACGAAAATGCCTGGATCTGGATTGATGGCATCCTCGATTTGATCAAGAAACACTTGGTGGATCTTTGGCATGACGGGTACGACTTCACGCTGACATCCAAACTTAGTTTAGCAACATTTCTTAAAGTTGTAGTACAGTCATATAAGGAAAATGTGCTAATGTAGAAGGGTGTGGCGTTTCCTGTGTGCGACTTTCAGATCCATCATGGGGTTCGTGAGCAGGGAGAGGACACGCCTCCTGCTGCAGGAAAAACAGGCTGGTACTTTTCTGATCCGGTTCAGTGAGAGCAGCAGAGAGGGCGCCGTCACCTTCAGCTGGGTCGACCACTCCAACGGTGGTATGTTTCTGAGTCTGTCTTCATTGAGCCCACTGAGGACAATTTAAATAACTCTGCTGGAAGAAATAGAATAGTTACAATTATGTATTCACTATAAAGTATATTTACCTTAAATTGTGTGTTTGCTGACTGCAGTGGTTTGTCCTGCTTTGTATTGATATGTGTTTTCTCCCCCTGTAGAGCCTCATGTGCATGCGGTCCAGCCGTACACCAAGAAAGAGCTGTCGGTGTTACCTCTGCCAGACATCATTTACCGCTACAGTCTGGCATCCCAGCGAAGCAGAAATCCCCTGGTCTATCTTTACCCCGACATCCCCAAAGACACCGCCTTCGGACACTACAAATCCCCCGGTATCACCTCTCACATCACTTTGTCCACGAAAATTACTACAAAATAAATAAATAAATAAAAATCCTGTAGAAAACAGTGAATATAAATTTTGTCTTGTACTCTGTCATAAGATAAAGATAAACTCTGTCATAAAGTGTTTACCATTTCAAATAATGTTGAGATGATCCAGTTTACTTTCTGTGTAATGAGCCCAATCCTATCTGTCCACACAGAAACATCAGAACCTTCAGGGGATGGATATCACCGCAGAATACCTTCTTTTATATCAAAGTAAGTAACAGTAACAAAAGTGCTTCTGCAGTGTGCCTGAATTTAATTTTAATTCATTATTATAATCTTTTTTTGTTTGTGTGTTGTTGTACAGCGATCCTACGCCACCTCCTTCTCCACCCAATGAGACCCACATGATGGAAATGGACAATGAGCCGGAAACAAGTGTAGGTTTATTATTTATTTTTAGGTTTATTTTCCTGCAGCCCTTTAAGGTAGACTTAATTTGTTGGGATAATTTTCTTTTCTTTTTTTTTAAAGATCTGGTTCAAGAACAGCTTATTTACGATTTAGCTGTAGCCTGTTGAAAACATGAATACTAAAAGTGAGGTACGACAGAAGTGAACAGGCTGCATTTAAAAAGTGGATTTAAACTTTAAAGAGTGTTTTCGGTACCGTGTTATCGTCCATTGGCATCAACATATTTCCTAGTTAGTGCCAGTTTACTCACTAAAACGGAAGCACAGAAGTTGGATCTTAATGTGGAAAGACAGCTTAAAACATAAAAAATTTGCACCAAATCAACAGAAGATCCCAACGATCACACACTAATTTTCCCTCACCAACACTTTATCTGTACCACCAGTGATAATTTCAAAACTTACAGGTTGTCTTTAATGAGCCCGTTTTGTGCCGTGTTTAAACAGCCATTTCTTTTGTTTGCACAAAAGACCACAAGAACAAAATGTGTTTAAAGGAGACTAAGGCTGCGTTCACACTGCAGGTCTTAATGCTCAATTCCGATTTTTTTTTTTTTTTGGATCAAATCCGATTTTTTTTGTCTGCTTGTTCACACTACAAATAAAATGCGACAGCAAACGCGCTCTAGTGTGAACCCTCAAAGCGGCCCGCATGCGCAAAAGAAGACGTCACACACAACGCGCTCTGTTTAGACCCAGACCAAACAGTACTGTTTGACTGATGGCCGTTAATATAAAGACTTGTTTCGGACTTTACGTTTCCCAATTTTGCTTTAAGTTATAAAGTTATTTTGTTATTTACATATGGCCTAATAATTATCCTTATTGCTGTTTTAGAGAGTATAGTTGCAGATTTCTGTCAGAATCTGCAGATTATACGGTACAAATAAAATGTTCACGTTTCTCCAACGTGGTCTTCCCAACAGTTTCACCGGATGTCCAGGAAGCGTTCACGATGTCTTCTCGGGCGCGTCTCCGGCGCTGATAATTGGCGTCTGTCTTGTGTCAGTGACGTAAAAGATGGATTTAATGCGACATGACCGTTCAAACAGCAGTCGCTTTCTAAAACATCAGATATGTATCGGATTCAGTACCACATACGAAAGTGACCCAGATCGGATTTGAAAATATCGGATTTGTGGCGTTCACACTGTCATACCATGATCGGGTATAGGTCGCAGGGTCAGAAAAGTCAGATTTGATGCGCTTTCGCCTGCAGTGTGAACGTAGCCTAAATGTTCTCTCTCTGTTGCAAGTAAATCACAACACATCGAATGCATAACATGCATCACCTTCTGAGTATCTCCAGGTTCAAACCCTAACCCTTTCCTGCTGCAGCTAACTTAAACTAAACCTGTGTTTCACTGCAGGCCGGCTTGAGTGAACTCCTCTCTTTTATTGTCGACTCGCCTGCTCCAGGCGTGCCCTGGGGATCTCAGCTGGATCTGACTTTAGCTTCGCTACAGACATCATCGCCTGAAAACTTCTTTGTTGATCAGTTTAGTTTCAGCTAAAATCTGCTGGATTGCTGATCACACGCTGCACTTTGCTGGAAAACAAAGCTGTACTGTAAAAATGGCAACAATCAATGTGCATGAGATTTTAATTCAATGTTTGTATTCGCATTCTGTTTTTCTTACTGTGCTGTATATTTGCTTTATATTTAGTTATAATAAAATAACTGACTGGATGACTGTGCACCCTGACTGTTGCTCTGTGGCTGCTCTGGGATCACAGCCCTCCTCTGACACTGAATTGAATAAGTGGTTAAGTAAATTGATGGATGGATAAATTCCAGGGGCGAGAAAACCCGCATGGCCTCTTGGTCTTGTTTTGAAAACTTTAATAATTCCTGAGTTTACTTCCAAATAGGGATGCAAAGAGACAAAATTTGCTTCAGATGTTTGTCTAATCCTGACTAGCAAACTGAAGACACTGACAACTTGTCAGTCACAAGTCATTAAATAATACACACTCTTTTAAGTTATTAACTGAGATTCTAAACTACAGATTAAGATTATAAACTCACCAGAAGCCTGTTTACAGAGGTCACAAGTGAAGAATCAAATTCAACAAAAATAAAAAAATCATATCAAAAATTATTTGAAAATATTTAATGCTCAGTGTATTTCAAGTAATTTTAAAGCAGTTCAATATTTGGTTAATGTTTGGGTTAAAGGATGTATCCTGGTTCCTCACAGTTTTGCTGGAGGCTAAGGTGATGACATCCAGAGTAAATATGTGGTTCGAGGTCATCTAAAAAAATGTTTTTAGTTTATTGAATTTGTGTCATCTAATGTCATAGATAAAGCTTGGTGTCATCTGCATAGCAATGAAAATGTATGCAGTGTCATGTAAAAAGCTTTGTTCCCAGTACAGAACCCTGTGTTACTCTGTCACTACCTCCTCTATGTAAAGAAGACTCCCAGTATACATGCACAAATTGGAACTGGACGTTTAGGAATCACTGCTCTGTGCCTTGGAACACTTTGATAGCTGAATCAATGAAAATTCAGAATTTGGCATCTCACTTAAAGACACTTCAGATTCAGACTGGAGTAGCCAGGAATCAAACTACCAACGTCCTAAAACACAGTGTGAAACACAATCATGTAGAGGTTTCTATTCCAGCTTTTTATTTGGCATTTTTCCATGAAATACATGAACTCCAACTGACACCATGAAAACACTCACATGGACATTAAATTTAAGTATGTAGTTTTGATTATAATTATCGTACGTGTTGTTCATGTTTATATATTTGCAAATTAAATTTAACGGGTTAAAAACAATGACTATATTCCACATGTGGAAAGAAAAACATCTGAAAATAATGTCTGAGAATTACCGCACAAAGCCAGATCAGGTTGTCACTGTAAACATTGCCCTAAAATGTATGCCAATCAACATTATATTGATATTATAGTCCGCCCAAATTAAATACACAAATGTAACCATGCTGACAAAGTAAACCACAAAATGCAACAAATCACACGATCTTCTGTCCGTCTCACACCCTCTGAAATTAATTTCCATCTTTAAAAAGTCTGTGAAATAAATACAAACTGTTTCTATTGCAAGTTTTTCCACTGAAAAATACATTCTGGAGTACAATCTCTGAGAACCTGCTGGTGACCTCGCAAATGAGCACAGAGGCAGGAATGTAAATCAAGCACACCCGTAACTACACATCGCATAATTTACACCATAATTTCCACACAGCTCACAACACATGTACAGTGAGAGTAAAACTAACAAAATACTAAACTAGTACAAGCTACATCCTGGAAATGTGGTTTACAGGAGTAATACCGTAAACACTTTAAATATGAGTTTAAGTCGCTCACGCTCACATTTTGATAGACGTGAACAAGCAACCATTTACGGCCATAAAACAAACCACAGCAGAGCAGCTAAATAATTCAACAGAAGCCTGAGCGTTGGCCTACAAAGTTTTTCCTCCTCCGGTCCTCCGTAGAAACCTGCAGCAGGTCTCACAGAAGGCTGTCCAGGCTCTTCTCAGGGCTGGTCTTGTGCTCGTCATCGGAGGGCGGGCTGTATTTCTCGTGGTACTGTTGTAGGATGGTGACCACGTCGTGGTGGCCGAAATGCACCGCCTCATCCATCGGCGTGTTACCCCATCTGTGCAAAAACAAATTAAGAGGGTAAAGAATACACTTTATGTTTGATAAAAAATTGAGATGTAACCCTGCAGGCTGGTATGGAGGACCGAAAACACCCAAAATTAAAAGAAACTATTAAAGGAAATTAAGAACCAAGATTAATATTCATCCATCCATCCATTTTCTTCTGCTTATCCATCTCAGGGACACAGGGGGGCTGGAGCCTCTCCCAGCTGTCACAGGACAAAAGATTAGGCCTAAAATTAATAGTAGATAAATTAATAATAAATAACAAATAAGTGTAGGCATTTATTAGATATTGCATGAGTTCACCTTCACAACAATTTCTCAATTTATTTATTTTAGAAAGAGTTTGCCTAGCAAAAAAAAAGACACACAAAAACCCTACAATATGTTGCCAAAAAAGGGGAAAAAATGTACATCAATTTAATTATTTATTTGTAGAATTCTAGCCTCTATCTTTTAAAACTTTCTGATTCAGATTTACAATTTATTATTTAATAAAGCAACACATTTCTTTGTGGCCAACCCAGTGGCACACTGCCTCATTTACATAATGGGAGAGAAATTATTACACAAATAAATTCACACATAAACTGATGGTAAACTGGTGAATAAGTAATTTAGCATACAAAAATAGATTATTATTATTTAAAATGTTTAATTTATTTCTATTATTTATGATTTTGGCACTTTTGGTTCTCCATAGCTATCAGAATCTGAGCTTGGAGGATGAATTTTCTTTACTTTTTAACCACACTGAGACTTTTCTCAAAGTCTGGACATTTTGCTTCAAAGCTCATTATTATAATCAGTATAAATACAGGTAGTAAAGACTCACCTGTCTGTGGGTACTGGATTCACCTTGCAAGCCTCCAGCAGAAAGCGAACCACCTCTATGTGTCCTAATGGAAGCAGAGCACATGTTACAAATGACTTTTACTTTGTTATACTGTGAAAAGGGTGCATGCTAGATTTTAATTAGCTCTCTCGATGCATATCTCCTCTTAAAGACTGCAGCGTCTGTATCTTATGTCTACTTCTTATCTTGAAACTTTGCTGTTTCCATATATGTAATTTATATACATCATGGAAACAGCTCCAGACCACAGGATCAGACTTTAAAGAGTATTTGAGGGTGAGCTGTGTCTATTTACTGAATAACCTCAGGCTGAACGTTACCTTCAGCTGCTGCGACGTGCAGGGCCGTCCTCGAGTCGTAGTCCCTCTGCTCCATGTCCATGGACGACAGCGCGAACCTGCACACACAAAGGATCAGTAAACAACTCTGTATGCACCTGTAACTGCTGCACAGTTCATAAGAGTCTCAGGCTGGAGGTTAAAGAACATCCTGCTGTTACAGCCTGAAACATCTTTTCCTAGGAAATTACCTTCAGAAAGCAGCAATAATACATTTTATCTGGAGGGCTGATCTGGAATACATGATTTCCTTCTGTTTTATGACTTCCTGTCCAGTTTTGGAGCAGTTTTTTGTTTTCTGTTTCTTCCAGAAGTTTCAAATAATCAAGCAGGGCTAGAGCCACAAACGGCAGTTCCTCTAGTGGCCACCAGAGGCTCCAGCACTGAGTCAGTCCCCACAGACTCCAATGTTAAAAGGGCCAACTTTACAGCAGAAATAAACATGTTTACAGCCTGATACAAAACACCTTCATATCAAGTTTACAGGAGGGGAAATATTTTAATAGCTTATAATGTTTTTTAAGGGTTAAATTGAGGGGCGTGGTCACTCTAAAATTAATCATTTTTAGATCCTTTGATTCCCCAAAGCAAACAAACGCTGAAGCATCACAGAGCTTTACAGGAAGTTTTACAGCTACATTAAAATGATAATTGAGGCTTAATCTCCACAGTGAAATCTTAGTCGCCCTCACAGTGCTTCTTGCCCCATTTAGACACCTCTAACCAGCATAAAATTACTCAACAGGTAAAAGTGAATTCATTGTTGAAATCAGGTTAAATTTACTTCTTTGTAACAGCCTGAAAACCCAACTTTCCAAACAAAAGTCTAACAACCAGACTGAGCCCATAAAACGACATCCATGTTTGTTTCTAGACTCTTGTAGATTCCAAAAATGATGAAAATATGAAAAATAGAACTCAAAATTGATCGTTAATAGGTGAAGAAGGCTGCAAACATGGATGCACAGCATAATTTTAAACTATTTTTGAAAATAGTGTAAACGTTTCATGAGACTTTCATGAGCTCAGATGTAAAAACTCCACAGGGACACCTGTAAGTTCCTTTTTCTGCCTCTTGAGGTCACCAAAGTGCTTCCTCGTGCAGCCAGAGGAGTTTTTCTTTCATGTAGATGTTATTAAAAAGCTCCACTGGGGGGCGAGACGTGAATAAATCTGAACTGATCTCTTATTAAAAGCTGTGTGTGAGCTGCTCACCTTCTCAGGGCTGATACGTCCCCAGTGTAGGCGGCAAACAGCAGGTTGATGACAGACTTGACCTGTGGACGGAAACGGGACGTTTTCAGGGTCACACCATTAAACCAAAACACACAGGCAGCTGCATAAGAGCTGAAGGATTCACGAAGGATGGCACGGAAAACAGCAGGAATTACTCCACTTACATCTAATCTAACGCCACACATTTCAAGCAGCACTGAAAGGAAGTCAATCACACATTTATTTTTTATGATTATTTTGGAAGAAATTAGTCATTTAATCACCACAATGCATCTATAATTCAACAGCACTAAATTTCAATCACAGATCCACGCTTTGGTCATAACTTACCACCAAACAGGAATGAATCATTTCCTATGAGCAAAACTTCAAAGTAAAACATGTGAAGAAAATAAGAATACAAACACGGAGAGGGCTCTACAGAAAAAAATAAAATCATTAACATTCAATTTTTAGTTATTCACATTGTCAGAGCTACAGTCTGTGAATTAATGTTGTTAATCCTTTATCAGAAGGGAGAGTTTCTCCTGAACAGGATTATTTATGTAAACATCTGACATGAGGAGAGAGCTGAAGAAACGTTAAGTTTTGTTCCAAATAAAAAATGTACACTACTGAAAAAAAGACAGAGGGACTCAGAAAACCTGCAGATATTCATCAAAACAGCCTAAAATGGACATTTTTAAGAGTTTGACCTCTGTATTTTGTTATTCCGATCTTTTCTCTCCACAGTAGATCTTCTATTTTAAAATATACTAATTTGTACCAGAGTCGTTGCAGTTTTCATAGTTTCCTTTTAGACTTTTGGTTTTTCCAGAGTGGATTTTCTTGTTTTTAATTAGTGTTTTTCTTTTTTACTGCAGGCAGCGCTTCACTCATTCATTCACTCGTGAGGCCTGGTTTAAAAAAATGTTTACGCTAATGGTTACAACCATCTTTTCTATACAATTTGTGTTTGAGATTCCAAAAATAATCAGTCTCGCACAAACCCTGTAAGTGTCCAGTGTCATGATGTTTCTCTATGGGGTAAACTAGTTTCACATCTAGTTTTAGTTCTTTAGTTTTAGTTTAGTAAATTAACCTTGGTTTGCACAAATTGGCCTGTGAGTGAAATCTTCTGATTGTGTTGTCCTAACCTCGTCCTCGTTTGGTAGTCCAAAGAAAATATGCAAACTGTGTCAGAGAGGCTAAAATAAACATGAGCACATACAGTTTTATGATTTGTGGCAAAAACTTAGGCAACCAGAACCTGGAAGTCTACAAGTTACCAAAATGATGCGTGACAGGTTGCACGGTTGACAGGTCGCCACAAAATGAGCGCTTAAGATTCACCCCATACTCGTGACGCCTAGTTTAAAAAACTGATTAAGCTGATGGTGATGCCCATCTTTTGTATACAGTCTGTGTTTGAGATGCAAAGAATAATCAGGCGACAGGGTCTCACATACATGGCCTTTAATCAAAAATCAAAGCCACATGTGCGAAAGTCGTTAACTCTCTAATGTCTCTCTGAAAGGTAAACGAGGCACGTAAAAACCCAGACCAGGTGCACAAAAAACACCTGCCGACGAGGCGTAAATGTATTTGCATGTCTTGTACGTTAGAATGCAGTAAAACTGGAGTACTGATGAATACAGTAACAGATGGTTGCGTGTCACCTTCAGGAAGTTTAATGCATCAACACCTCAACACGTCTTCCAAACATTCACCTCTCCAAAGGTACAGTGTGACCTCATTCTGTGATCTCAGTTTGTTTTGCTGGTGGCAGCGAGCCAAAACTCACACGCCTATATGTGGTGTGACATGAAAAAAAATGAGGAATGGTCCTTCAAAAACACCTGAGAACTACTTTTCTCCTTGCTGTCATGTGACACGTCACTGCGCACTAACATGGAGGATCTTCTCAAAGGTCAGCGTTTAGCTTCTCTGTGCTCCGAAGGAGCAGCTGTCTGTGACTTCTTTCCACCTCAATCAGGATCGATCAATCAAATGTGATTGATCGATCGATGGATGTGACTGTGTGTGCTCTAGTTAGTTAGTACGGAGCCCCGCAAGTTAGCCATTTAGCTCAGCTTACCATAAAAACTGGACTGGTGTGTGTGACCATTATAAAAAGGAAACTAAATCTTATTTCACTCATTTATTTATTCACGTATTTATTATATTTGATAAATCAATTATATACTTAAAACCCCTAACCTGACAAATATTTGGAAATACAACCTTTTTGTCTTTTTTGTATAATCTATTTAAAATAGCTACAAATTTCTGATCATGTCACCAAACTAAGATAAGCTTCTCTTGAGGAGACGAGCTTCCCAAGTACAGGACTCATGAGGTGGTTTTTGTTATTTTTGCACAAAAAATTGTTCTTTCGTGCAAAACAACATAAATGAAAGTAAAACTAAATCACCTGGATGAACAAGTTTTTATCTTATGTTTACAAAAGCAAACAAAGCTTCAACCTTAACTTAAAGTGGGGCCATTAACCAAGATGGCTACTGAGGTGCAAGTACATAAAGGCAGAATATTCAGAATAATCAAAGAACAGAGTCTCACACACGTGACATTCGAAAACCAAATCGAATTAAAAATAAAAGCATTAACTCTCTAATGTCTCTCTAAAAGGTAAAGTAGGCACCTTAAAACCCAGACCAGGTGCACAAAAACACCTGCAGACGAGGCGTAAATGTATTTGCGTGTCTATGTCAGAATGCAGTAAAACTGGAGCATTGATGAATACGGATAGTAATGAATGGTTGACTGTTGGTATGAGGTGCCTGTGCTGACGTGCTGTTTGGTGGACAAAATATTTCCACTTTGGTTTCAGAAGTCTTTGTTCAGATGCAGCTTTATGAACCTAAGCTGTGCTGCATGTTCTCATTAGGGAGAAGACGCTCCTGGCAGCTCTTCCAAATAATCCATGCTTGTTAGATCTTTTTTGGTCCAGCTGTCTTGATTGTTTACTAATTGTGAATAATTTTTCACGCTGTATTATGAAGGATTTAAAATCGTTTGGTCTTACAATCCTTCCCAGATTGATGGGCAGCAACAGGTGCTTCTCTGATCACTGCCATCTTTCCTCTGTGGCATTATGTTAACACACCTGAACGCTCCACTCACACTTACTGATGAGCAGTTAATGAACTGCATTAACTAGCAGCACCTGGCTGATAATTTCAGTGGTAGCAGTGAGGGGTTTTTTTCCCCATTGTTTCTGCATTTTGTCTCAGTTTTTCTGAAATAAATAAAGACACAGACAGGCGAGCACTTTATTGATCCTGTCATGTGTCGCTGTTCCTCTAAGGTTATATTTACATAACCTCAGAATTCACCACATTATGTCCTGATTCATAAACGTTAGAAAGAAGCACGACTGCATGAATCTTCAAGTTAAAGGTGTTTTCTGTAAAGAAGCGCTGCGAGCTCAGAGGGTGAGACGATTTAAAACAGATGCTTTATTTCATTTCATACAAGAAACAACAAGGCAACAAAAATAATATCGACACCATTTTTACTGTCACGTCTGCACGTCCAGAACAAAGAGGCAGCTCATGGAGACTTCACGAACAGGAACACATAAAAGTCTGACAGCTGTGAGCTGGGAACTGTTTGGTTTCACATTTTCAGGTTAGGAAGCAGCTCATCTTATCTTCTGCTTGTCTTTATATAAAAATCTAACCTCACAGTTCCGAGGTCACCAAACTTTGATGGTAGTGATCACTTTTAAATCTTTTATTAATTTACAAAGGGATAACATTCATGTTCAAGACACAAATTAACCAAAGAGAGACAGTGAAAAGGATTCAAACAAGGATGAAAATTCATGGAAATTGACAAAAACAAAAACATGCAGACAACAGAAAACAAATTCATACATGACATGAAGGTCTGTGCGAAGATTGGTCCTTTGCACCATTAGAATTTAATCATCTTTGATTTTCTAATACTCGGGTTTGGATCGAGCCAGTCTTCATTTTATCTACTTTCATGGTGCAAACCGAACAAAGCTTTACACAGACCCATAATACAGATCTGATGAGTTCCACTGATGCTGCATTCAAAAGCCCCGCTGTCACGATTCTGATTGGAATAATCTGGGTTTTTTTGGAAGAATAACACATAAACACAAGGTTTATGTGTTATTTTTCCAAAACAAAGAAGGACAGATGTGATTGATAATTAGTCCTGATTGGCTGGATCGGTTCAGTCTCCCCCCAGTGCTGGTCGCTTTAGTTTTTATCTCTGGCTCTCAAATTCAGATTTTTGTGCCAATCAACGGAGCATCAAAGATGTAAAAGTCAAATACTTTAAAGAAGAGGAGAGCGACTCGTTTCGCTCACGGCCAAAAGAAGGAAATGTTGAGCTAAGACCGAGCGAATAAGGAAAATAAACTATCCCTGTCAAACCGACGAGCTGCGCAGCGTTTAATCAAGTCCTAAAACAATTAATTACTTTACTTTACTTTAGTCTTAAAAGTGTAGTTTTTTAGTGAACTGATTAATGAAATGTCCATAAAAACCAAAAAAAAGGAACTGTTGTTATGGTAAAGGCCTCACTCACATGTGAGGGAAGTAAAACAAGCGATTGTGTTCTTCTTCACTCGTCTCTGTGGTTGGTTGCTCGTAAAAGTCACGCACTCTGGAAAAACTCTGCACATATAGTTGATTTAAATGGGAATAGAATGAGCTGCAGTGTCCTCTGGGCCTCTGTACGTTAAACTGGGTTCAACCTACACAATATTTTTATCTCCGTATGCTCAGCGCCCAGGATCTGTGTAGCCTAAACCGGCATACGCATCGCCTCCTTATTAGTACGAGTTTGTACATTCAGTAGTTTTATTAAAAAATTAAAAATAAAGTGCGGCTACATCTTACTTTTCTCTAATTGTTTGGCAATTATATTTTAAAAAATCTCTTTATAATAATTTGCATTTTAAACGCAGTTTCACTTTTTCATAAATAACAATTCAGCTAAAATCAGCAAAATCAGTCGAACATCGAACTGCACAACCAACAACACATGCGGACACCGTGGAAGTTCATTTAGTGTCATATTTTTGATCACTAAAGAAGAAGAACTGTTTTTATGTGATAATAATCTTCAGATTATAATAATCCAGCAACACTGATGATGACTGAGGCTTTTGAATACGTTTCACCTACAACACCCACATGACCAGCAGAAGTTTAACGAAAAAGAAAAAAAAAACCAAACATACGAGGAGATTAAAAACAAAAAATAAAAAGACGTCTCACAACATGACAGTAGTAACATAATGGTAACGGCTCCAGCAGCATCGCGCTGAGCTCAATCCTACGAAACACATGTACAGTTTCAACAGCGATTAACAAACACACACCTCCTCCTGCCTCACAGTGCAGAGAAATCTAAGGCATCTGCTGGCGCGACAATTATGTGCAAGTACTTATATTTACCGGAGGAGCTCACGTGATAAACCCGGAACGTCTGAAGTAAAAATTCAAACACACTCTTTGGTCTGCAGCTGAAGATCACTGGTGTGCAGATGCACAGCTGAAAGCTACACACGCCTGCTGCTACAAACATCCAGAAATAAGAAACGTTGCCTAAACTGATGAGACTAAGACTCTGAAAACTTCCCAAACAATACTCAACGTGTTCCTCGTGCTGGAACATCGACACTCACCGGTTAACACCTCTTTTCTGTAGATTTGTGAATTTTTTATTTTAATCCGTGTTTTCAGTGACATAGAAAGAGAAGAGCAGCAGATTAAAGCTTCTAAAACTGAAAGGGCCAGACTCACTAACCATCCTGCACTCAGGATTTAATGAAGAGACCACCAAAACCTGCACTCAGCTGTTTTTGCTGATTAACGGATCTAGTTTTAATTAACATGATTTCTTCAAGTTTGTGGCAGGCGGCTTACTGCTGTTTAACACACACAAACACAAACATCATGTTTCATCCTGCACCTGACAGGTTGCTGGGAGCATTAATGTCTTTGGGCAGCCAGGCGGAGAGGTTATCAGAAGGGTGGATGTTAGCGCAGAACCAAAACTTCAGCAGGAACCTTTCGAGCTGAGCTCAGCATATTTCTGGTCAACAGTAATTGTACTAATACTAGTAATACTGTTACTTCGATGTAATAGAGCAAAACACAACACGGAAAGTCAGAGGGAGGGAATAGTTGCTCGCTACATGATTCATGTAAAAGCCATGGATGTGTTACAGGCACAGGTGAGTTGATGGGTCTGCAGTGTTTCAGAATTTTAGCCACATTTCTGCACAGGTGCCGGCCCCTCATGAAACTGTAGCGCACAGAAACTTATTTTGTGTCTATTAATGAGAATCGAGCAGGAGTGTAGTGAGTTAGAGTCTTATAGTCTGATCTGCAGGTGGAGTTTTGAAGAAACTGCTGTGCACAGACGGGTGTGAGTCGGATTGTTTCCTTTGACTTTCATAAATTCCTGCAGTCTCACACAGTAAAAGCATCATGGCACAACAGCGGTAACTCCATGCACACATAAATAATGGCATGTGATCTATTCTCCTTCAGCTGTCTCTCACTGACCTGCTGCTTATGGAAACAACTCAACGTGTGAAGCTAGCCATGCTGTATTTTTTTGGTTAACAGCTCACTCGCACACCCAGCAGGCTCGTGTTTGACCTGATAATCACTTTGGTCATTACTGAAATGAACTGTGGCTGAGAAAAAGGTTTTTATTTGATGACTTTATCCTGTAACTGGACTAGAGAGGATAAAAGCCTCAGATTAAGTTCATCCACGTTTGGTACGTCTGATTTTCTTTCTGGAAGTGCCAGCTCCATCTGCTCGCAGAACTTCTGACTGGATTTCAGGTGAGGGACATGAATCGTCACCTTTGTAGTAAATAAATGCTGCATTCACATTTAGCAGATTTATTTCTACACAGAGGCATCGTGTTTGCATACTTTTGTGAGCTGTGTAGATACCAAGGGAGTTAATGACTGTATGAAGCCACGAGAGACTTAAACTGAACCTACACAACTGACTTTACTCGCCTTTCATTCCTCAGAATTCAGAAGCATGTCAGAACCTGCAGGTAAACAAGTCAAACCTAAGAAACAGCCGAATGCTTTTGTCACCTTACTGCGAGAAAACCGCCCTCTGTTAGCATCAATCACATCATCAAACACACAAACAAACTCAACTTGAGCTGAAAGTCCTCACGACTTCTGTCTGTTTCATAGAGTCGTGTTAATATCAAAGAAACGGAAGCAGGCACAAATCAAGTATTATTTTAACAGAAAACACAAATATCTGCAAAATAACGCAACATTTGTGGATGTCATTCGTTAATGTTCTTCATCTACATTTTAAATTGAGGAGCCAAAAGTCACAGAAGTGGGAAATAAATAAAAATAATAACCAAGAAAATAAAACATCAATCACGGCCAAAATATTCTTTTAATCACTCGTAACACACCCCTAAATTTAAAGTCACGCAGCTCAGTGTTTACTCTCAAGCAGCTGTTTTTTTGGGTCGTAGAGTGAACACAGCGCTAGCCGACATTGTTAAAAAGAAAACTCTGACGTGATGAAGAAGTAAAGAAAGATAAAAGTGTGTTGAGATAAAACGAGAGCGAAGTGCGTACGTTACACATCAGATCCTTGTCACGTCGCTAAGGCAACGAAGCAAATGGAGGTCATTTGGAGTTCAACATAATAATAATAATAAGCTAATCCCATTTTTCCAGCACAGACAAAAACAAAAACAAGTTTCCCAGTAACCGCTTCACCAGCAATAAATAATCCTCTACATAATTTATACATAAATATGAGGGTGAGGAGATGATGCCATCGCGTTGTTGGGAGATCAGACGAGGTGGGGGCGTCTGTTTTTGTTTGTTTTTTTGTTTTAAAGTTTCACTCGACGACTTTGTCCATCCTATAGACTACAGTGGTGGAGCTGTCCTCGTTCGACTCAGTGGGGGACACCTTTTTCCAAAGAGGGGCTTTCAGAGCCAGCTCCTGCTGGAGGCTCTCGTAATCCATAGGTCCGAAGGTCTGTTGCTGTTATTGACACGGATAATAAATTAGTCTCAAACCTCCGTTTCTGCCTGTGTTTATGTGCTGGGTGGATCGTTGCAACACTTGGAAGTAAAATGGAGCCAAAACAGTGCCATCAGTTTTCACAGTGTTTCCCACACATTCAGTAGTGTTAATGGAGCACTATACATCGACAATACTCCATAATGTAATAACACAACACACCTGCTCGCTCATATTGACAACTTATATCCCTACCAGGGGTCAGAAATCTTCGTTTATAGAGCTATAAAACACTTTTATGCCCTATAGTAACGAAACACAGCTGATGGAGTATAAAGAGGCTAACAACGTCAACGACACGTGTAAATTTAAATCTTTAACCACATGTGACTCTGCAGTGGGGCGTTTATGATTTAACTCTGCATTTTCATCACAGTAAGACCACGCTTTCTTCTTCTTTTTTTGCATTAATAAAACTAGAGTAAGGAAAATGGTTTACATTTTTGTTATTATTACCAACAAAATGTAACAATAAGTTAGCGTATTTACGCTGACTCTGACAGAGAGTAGCTATAAAGCTCTGAGCCTGCATTAGCAGAAGGAATCAAAGCAAAAGAGCTGACATAATAAATAAAGAAAATTTGACATATAGCATTACAGAAACTTTAAAAATAGTATTTTTATCTATCTATCTATTGATTAGATAGAATCTAAAGTCCAGCAGCAGATTGAGCACTAAGTCAGTAACTCAGCAAACAAATCTGTCCACAAAATCCTCTTTCCACTTTTACATTTGTACTGATGAAGCGAGCTAGAGCTTTAAAAAAAACCCATCACGGTTAATCAGAAAAGGAGAACACAAATTTTTGCTCATTTTAACCCGTTTGTGTTTACCGGCTGAAACAGAAAGAAGAGATGGCGAAAGCCCAGATGCAGCCTAGACCCCGGTTTTTGTAAAGTCACATGATGGTAAAAGCCGCAGCTACGTCAGCAGAGTAATGGAAAAAAGCTTCACCAGTGCTCGCCATCGTGGAAGTCTGAAGAAATACTTTAGTTTCCTCTGAAAAAGATTCTGGGCACTAAAAAATGTGAGGGAAACACTGCATCATCTACCAGACATGTTCTGAATGATCAGACTGACTTTGGCTCCAGGTGTGTTTGAACTGAAGATTTAGCTCCTTATATGTTAAACGTGGAGCAAAACGAATAAACTCCACCCACTTGATGCAGCTCTTCCACCCAAAGAAGGAACGGGGACAGTTTAGGGGCTACTGTGCGTGCAGTTATGGAGGTCAGTGCAAACAGCTGAGACTACAGGAAACTGCTGGAGAGGTGTGCTGTCACATGAGCCTGACGAGGCGGCGTTTGTCCTTACCCGCTGGTCGCCTCCTTCTCTGCGAGGGTCGTGCTTCTTGGCGCAGTGCCTCAGATTGTCATAGTTGTGGAAGTTGAAAAGCTCCACCAGGTCCTGAAATGCAAAGACAGAAAGACTAAAACTAACACAGGAACTGAGAAAAGCTAAACTGGTGTCTTGCCACCCAGTGAGAGCTGGGATGGGCTCCAGCCCTGCCACAACCCTGAACTGAGTAAGCAGCAGAAAATGATGGATGAATGAGAAGAAAACAAAAATTAAACAAAATTAAATTTGATTTAAAATGGCCGGGGTGCTTGTTTGGATATGAACCACACTAATGGGAAAGAGCATGCCTGCAATGAAAGGCCACTTTCAGCTCCTAAATCAATTCTGCTCCTTCTGCTGCTGTAAAATATTTAAGTTAATAAACAAGGAGGTGCAATATTGTCTCAACCCGGAGTGTTTATTCTCCGGACACAACGTACTGTGCAGAACTGGATCCCTCTGACCGAGTTGCCCAGCTTGTCGAGCGGAGGCGACCAGCACATGATGCCCATCACGTTGGGCACAACCAGCAGGATCCCTCCTGATACTCCAGACTTGGCAGGCAGGCCGACCTGCAGCAGGGAAACAAAGCAGTTACAGAAAGCCTGGCTGTGTGTGCAGAAGCACCACAACGGTGACAAAGTACATCAACACAGCGATGGTAAATCTCACATTACACTGAATATTCTCAGAAAAATCTAAGAGTTATTTAGATTTTTTGTCTCCAATATAAAGCAACAGTGCCTTCGTTTTTCTGTTCAGTTTCAGAGTCCAGAAATCCATCTCCCACCGACTCAGGATCAAAGTCGTTGTGCTGCATTTATTGATCATTTCCTCTGAGATAATCTAGCTGTGGTTTATCGTGAGAATTCACATGTTTAAAACATTCTAAAACAGATAATCTAACACCATCACAACTTTAAAATCTGATATCCAATCACAATGAGCTCCTCGGCTGAGGGTTTTTAATACAATAAACACTGTATTAACAGTATTAATACCATTGTAAAGTAACAAAAGACATCTCATTATGTTTAACAGTTTTAACTGGGATGGATTTTGAATGCCATGCTTATGCAGAGCTGGATTATCACCAGAGGAAGCTCCACGTTACATTTTGAATTGTTAGCTCCACAATGTGCTAAACGCCGTAAGAAAACGAGTGTGAAAAAAACCTCAACTGAGCTTCATTAATTTGTTTTTTTTAGTTTAACATCATCAGCTATAAATTATTTATTTATTTTGGATCCACATCTTGAGTATGTCTCCAGAACACTTATGTCCATGTGAAGGACTTATGTTGAAGGACTCTGTGAACTGTTTTTAGACACTGCTGTTTAAATAAATTGCATATTCCTGCAGTTTTAACAATCACCGTCCAAGTCTAATTAAAAATTCTGAAAATACAAACAGTTAATAAATCAAAACAACGGTAACCTGTGTTGTGTTTCACTCACATGGAAAGCAAACTGTCCTGAGAAGTCGTACATGCCACAGGAGTGCATCAGACTCAGCGTATTCCTCACTGCCTCTGGGCTCAGCACGCGCTCACCCGTGATTGGGCAGATACCCCCATTGGCCAGGGTGGCCGCCATGACACTGGCGCTCTCACATGTCACCTCAATGGAGCAGAGCTGGAGAAGCAGAGACGATAACTCTGTTACTGCACCTCGATTTACAGAGCAAGGTGACAGAAAAGTGAAAGTAAAAGGTGGAAATGATGGAAATAAATCCATCTGATTGGCTTGGGAGATACTGGAACAGCATATAAAGGTAAAACCACCTGTGTGTGGTCAGGAAGCTATTTGTATCACACAGAAAGAAGCTGCCAGGTGGCAACAACTGGTCAGGAAGCTTTACACCCAAGGATAAAAATCAATAGCAGGAAGCAGCTCAGCAATGAAGCAGGAAAACAATCTAATGATATTCTCTCATTAAAAATGTATAAATACTGGAAGAAGCAAAAGTTACACTCACTTGAAAGTACAAGTCCAGTACAGAGGTCATGTCTGTCCCCTCTGGGAAACACTGCAGAGAGGAGAAAAAACATTTAATAATCATGCTGCAGAGACTTGAAAGCATCAGGTACAAGAGCCAAAGGGCTGAAATCCTTTAAATATGTGCTTCACAGTCTCCTCTTCCTCTAATATCATCCATCATCTGTCCATCATCTTTGATCAAGTTCTGGTTTATGTTTGTTGAACTGAGCAGTCACAGCTTACGAGTGTCATCAGCCCCATTAAAGACTCATTTTACACCAGACCACCTGATCAAAGGTTTACAGTTTCAAAGAATAACTGTTGTTTCCTTCACAGGAAAAAACCCAAAACTCTTTTCATCTTGTTCTTTCCTCAGAAACACATGGACTTGGACACACTGTGACTGACTGACGTCTATCTTGCTGTCTTGCATCTGTAGATGAGTTTATTTCTGGGAAACCTTCAGTTAGAGTCAGCGTAGACCAGCCTAGTCTACGATTTCTGTTCAGTGTTTTCACACAAAAACAAATTGAAAGACTCTTTTAAAAGAGGACCTTTTATGCTTTTTCATGCCTACTGTGCCCAAGTCCAGCTGAACTTGCAGCGCTCGCTCTAATCAAACGAGGAGCTCGGACAGAGCACGGCTCACCTTGTTTGATTGTATTTATGTTAATGTTACCGATCTGTGACCCTGGCGTAAAACACACTGCTGTGTCCTAGATAAGAACAACACCACTGGGGTTTTTTCTGTTCTAAACTGGAAAAACTGCGGTGTCAGTTTTTCCATCCATGAGTTTAAAAAAGTCTCAGGGGACTCGGCTGACTCCCACCAAAAGGCAAATAAGGAGGGTTACAAACAGCTGAAGCAAAAATATGCAGATTTTTCTCATTTATGCATGAATGCATGTTTAATTTATGGGGCGAGAAGCATTACATGCTGAGCTGCTGGCTGTAAACCTTCAATCTTCAGTGGCGAAATAAGCAGAAACGTGAGGCCTGATTAGTTTAAACTCAAAATTCTCTCCAGGTTTTCAGAGACGAGAATCACAAAGACTAACACAGATGACTCTTCCAAAGGCAAACCTTTTTTTCTTTCAGATAGTAGCCGATGGCGAAGTTCCTGTCTCCTGACTCACGCTCAGACTGGAATCTGTCACACAAAGAAGAGCACTCCCATTACAAATGAAGGTAGTTTGTGTGTGTGTGTGTGTGTTATTTCAATGCCGTGCTGGCATTCACAGACCTCGCCCTTTATGTGTACAACATAACCACAGCTCATGCCATCATGTGATGACACTGCAACACGAGCCGTCATAAATCATGCAAACCTTTAAAACCTCATCAGCACCTGTGGAAGTCCCCAGCACACAACAGATGTGGGTCACTGTGCACCAAAATGATGTTTCTGTAAACAGTTTTCAGCCTTTTTGTATAAAGAAAAGCTTTTTTTTACATTATTAATTATTATTATTGTTCTGAGCAGGTACTATAAGACAGTCTTGCTGATATCTGACTTCTCGTTAACATAAGCCATTTAAAACATGGCCTGTGTGCTTGTTAATTTGATCCCAGTTAATTAAGGTGTTTTTCACAGTTTATGCTTCCTGTAATGAGCCTGTGGAGGTTATTATGGTGGTGGTTAGGTCAGCTAGGTTCGGGGGTTTGCAGGGCAAGGATAAGTAAACTTATTGGGTGATTTTAAGGAGGCGATGTGGAGGGAGGACTTACGTGGCATTGCTGAAACCCACATACTCATTTCCCGCCATCTTTTTCAGAAAGTTCATGACCTGGAGGGAAAGCAGGAGGAGAGTTGAGGTGAAAAATGATCCAGAGGTTCATGTATGGAGGTCAGACACTACAAATGATAAGAGCTGCCAGCTAAACAGCACATATAAAACATCAAGAGTCCCTCTAAACATATTCAACACACACAGAGCTGCAGGTAATTAAACCTCAAGAGAAAACTCGATGTTTGACACCCGTTTGTTTTCCACAGTCCTCCTCACTGTGCTCAATGTTTTCACGAGTACTGAATCTTTCCTGCATGAGAGCATCGACTACACCAATAAAAACATTTAGCAGCCATGAGGAGGAGGGGTACTGGGGGCGCTCGCCAGCCTCTCAAATAATGGCTACAAGAAAAACCAACACAGTGGCAGCGAATGCTCAGGTTGACCCTTCAAAATGGGGAGTCTGAAACAAAGGAGCAATGTCACTTTTATATATATATATCCACTGGTCATTTTATTAGGTACACCTTCAGATCTGCCATAATTGATCATGTCATAGATTCAACAAGAGATTTTTGTCCATGTTGACTTGATGGCATCACATAGTTACTGCAGATTTATAAGCTGTACGTACATGATGTGAATCTCCCATTCTACCACATCCCACAGCTGACCCTATCGTCTGAATGCCCCAGCAGAAATCGAGTCTTATCTCGTCAGACCTGGCAACATTTTTCCAATCTGCTATTGTCCAGTTTTGGTGAGTCTGTGTGAACTGTACCCTTAGTTTCCTGTTCTTAGCTGACAGAAGTTATACCCGGTGTGGTCTTCCACTGCAGTAGCTGAGCTGGTTAAGCTGGTTCAAGGCTCAGAGATGCTCTTCTGCATACTTTGGTTGTAACTGTAAGTGTTATTTGAGTTACTGTTCTATATTGATGTATCAGCTCGAAGCAGACCGGGTGATTAGAGATTTGTGCTATGAAAAGGTGTACCTAATAAAATGTCCAAGAAGATTTATTTCACATTTTAACGTCAGGCTACAACGTTGTTAGATGAACGAATCACACCTTGACAAAGAAAATATAAATTAACTTTGAATACTTGTGACTCAGAGCTCTGACCAATACTCACATAGTCAAATTTCTCTGCGTTGCTTGCACTTTGCTGCGGAGAGAACAAAATAAAGAGCCGTTAGCACCATTCATTTACAGAGAGAAATCTCAGAGGATAAAGCACAGCATCACAAAAGGTTATTTTATAAAATGATAAATGATACTGCTGACCAATTAGATTTACACAATTAGCAGGCATGAACAGATTTGATTACAAATAAAGTGTAAAAATCACACGAGCTTTGCCAAGAGTTCAACAAACTATTAATGCGATCAGTTTGCGGATAGATTACAAAGAGGGAAGTTTGAAGGGAGACTTAGCAGACGTGTTCATTACATCTCACTGATTCCAATCCAAACTGTCAAACCTGTTTTTAATATATGTGACAGCCCTGACTATGTGCATGTTTCTACAGTAAGTCTGCAAGATGTGGGTGTATGCAGGTAGGTGTGTATTACAAGTTAACACTGTGCAGGTGTGTGAGTGTGTGTGCGCATGTTTGAGGTGAAGAGGGAGGGAGGGTTGGCCTTCGTCACAGCTTGTAGCTCGCTGATGTCCCGCAGAGAAAACACAGCAAAGGAAAAACAAAACAAAAAAAAAATGGCCACACATGCACATTTAAAGTGCTGTTGCACCAGTTTTAACTTTACTTGTAGAGTTTTAAAACTGTGGCGCTGATGGAGATGTTAAGAGTCTCTACATGAAGTTTCTACAGAGCTGACTGGAGGAGAATAAAAAAAATAGAGAGAGAAGGGAGAGGAAGAGGATCAGGGGAAGTGGGAGAGAATGAGGAGATAGATATGGAAAAGGAAGAAAAAATTACCAACGTCATTTGACCTGCTGCTGCAGTCATTATTTCCCACAGTTCCTAAGTCTGCAAAATACGCAACATACAAAAACAGCAACAACATGTAGCCTTCAAGCAGCATGTAACAACAGTTTGGGGGCATACTGCCACGGCAAGCTCCTCACGGCGGGTTTCCCCACCAAAGGTTAAAGGCTAACTGTGCAACCTCACCAACGGCTTTACAGTTCAAATCAAAATAAAAAGCAACACATTTAAAAAAAAGAGACACTGATGAGCTGATGTGGACACAGACACATGTTCTGAGTTTGAGTTTAACGCCTGAGGACTTCAGACTGCATCATTAATTAGAAAGAAAGCTGTGAGTGAACCTGCCTGACGGCTGAGAGCGTGTAAGGAATTCCTGTATCACATGGTGGTTCAAAAACACAGAACCTGATCAGCTCAGACTTTAGCAAGGTTAATGTTAACTCGAACGTGCCTGCAGAGCCGGAGTCCAGACATGTTCAGTAAAAGTTTTATGATTCAAGAAACAGCGAGTTTGTCCAAGCCGGTGTGGAAGCGTTAAAAACTGCAGTTCCACTAACGTCCACTCGAGGCCGCCTTAAGCAACGAGCCAGTCCCTGCAGACTTCCACGTTAAAATCAACTTTACAGCAGAAATGAACATGTTTGGAGCCTGATGTAAGCATGCTGTCTCCCAGAATTCAACTCAGCCTGTGTTTGTGCTCTTGGAGTCTCTTTAATTCAAATAAAAATGGCGGCTGAGCAGTTAATTGTACTAACAGACCATCTAGGAACGATGGTCCAGTTTAGATGAGTGAAGAGGATTTTATTAGAATGTTATTCAGCAGTTAGCAGCTATCTGTGCACTGCACCCGTACAGTATATGCTCCTGTTCAAGTCTGGTCACCTTTCTTTAACTGTTTTCGTGCATAATGTTCAGCACTTTACTTTTTTTTTAATTTAATCCACCTGTATGTGCAAGCTCTTTAATCTAAACCGTATTTTAATTATAAAATATAATTATTATTGTTATCCATAAATGTTTGAATTTATTCTTTTAAAAAAACAAGAAAATAGTGAAGCAGATTTTTGTTTTTAATTAAGATGCCAAATTACAGTTATTTACTTGCATTCCTGATTAATTTCTGACTTCTCAGAGAAATCCTGTGTGAGAGCTTTGCATGACTGAGTGGAAGCGTTGATGGTGTTAGTAGAGCCGTAACGTCGCATGACTTTGCACATGTGTACATTAAGTATAAACTGTAGTGCGGAAAAAAACATTTTTAGTCCCGATTTGGGTCTAATGGGTGTCTCTGTCCATGTTTTACAGTTTAAACATAACAGAAGTGTCAAAATAAAATGTGTGGAGGCTTTTATTGGCAAACTTTAATTGAGAATCATTGCAGCCTCTTTTCCCCTGGTTTAAGAGTGTTTTGGTTAACCTAAACATGTCCAGACTCCAGCTCAGTGGGAAGCATTTAGTGACTCTGACACATGAATGATAAACTGCCTGGAAAACAAACAGTTTGTTTTGGTCCTGAGAAAAACGATCCGGCTCTTAATGCTAAAAGCTGTGGGTTGATTTTATCGCAGGGTTTCCTGCTCTATCTCCTCCTGCAGCTGAAAACAAAGCTGATAAGAGCGAAGAGTGAAACACAACAATAACACCGGGGTCATTAAACTGAAACACAGAGCAGTCGATTCTCTGCAGATTTATTTTATATCATTCAAACATTTAAGATCACATGCAGGCGATTGTCTATCTGATGACTGATTTTTGTGACTTTTAGTCCCGCATCTGCTTTCTCGAATGTTTCGGTTTTCATTTTAGCTTCTTTTCATTCATTTTTACTGCGAAGCTCTTGTTTTGTTATGAAACGAGCTATCCCCTTTTTCTACCTTTTCTCTAAAAGCACAAACTCATGTACTTAAATTCAAATAAAGCCGAGTTAGAACAAACGTTTGGTCATCCGTCTACAGGAAGTAAAGGTCAGATTATTAATGGTTTAGAGGGATTAACATTTCCTGCAGTTGCCTTTGTCTCTGGGTTGCAGTACAATTAATCAAATTCTAATTAAAATTACGATTTTACGATACAGTGCAAAGTTTATTGTTTTAAAAGTTAAAAAATTCAGCAGTTTTTCCATCGGCTCTTCTTTGCTTTCTGCACCTTTACCATGCAGGTCTCCCAAATACTCACCTAAACTCCCTAATGTGATGACCGTGTGTCCCTTCACCTTGTCCGCCTTTTTTTCCCCTGCATTTATTTGTTTTCATTTGACTTAAATTTAAAATTCATACTCCTGTGAAAAGCCTTTTTTTTTTTCAAATTTCAGTAAATAAATAAACATGCTTACTATTTTTGCTGTAAACATGGAGTCCTGCCTTATTTCAGTTTAGAGAGAAGACAGCATTTTTGTAAATGAGCCTGCTGGTGTCTCTGTTTAAACTAATTTTGTCCTCTGCTTTGATTTAAATTAGGAGTGTTAAGAGTCTGCACTCCCCTTTGCTCAGCTGCTGTTTTTCCATCACGACGCAAAAGCTGCGTGATAAATGTCTAATGTGAAGGTAACAGATCACGAGGCAAAGTGCAGTCACTTTAAAAACGGTTTATCTGCAGGGTGAAAATGAACAAGAAGCACAAATAGAAAAAAAAGATCAAATGAACAATGTTACAATAACATGTGGACACTGAAAACACACAGACCTGAGCTACCTTTAAATACAAAAAGATCCAAATCACTCTGAAGACCTTCCCTCTCTGGACTGCTTCCACTCAAGTCCAATAAAAACTAAAAGTAACACCTTGAAGCTTTGGCACTAGATCAATGCAGCTGGGATGAATCACTTCATTAGTCATACAGGATAAAGTCTAAGTGCTGGGGACAGAAAAAAAAAGGTCACCTCCAGAAAAAGCTGCAGCAATCGATCGTTAAAGTCAGTCATGACACAATATAGGATGGTCAAACATCCTATATTGCGGATGTTTGACCATCCTATATTACCCTAACCCCCTAACCCTAACCCTGTGAGCATGTGTGTGAGCGCTAATTAAGCAAAGAGAGCTTGTTGTGGATAAAGAAATTAAATTTAACCTCCGAATGACGATTAACGGCTTTAAAGTGTTTGTAAATGTAACGCTGCCGGAGGAAAAGCCCACGACAAAGCTGGCATTTAAGCCACGTTTAATCTCTCCTTTGTTTGGGCGGTCAGACTGTGAGCTGCAGCTGGTTTGATCGCTCACCAGAAAACTTACTGAATCTACGTTAAGGCTGAGCCACCATGGGATAAATAAAATCTCAAGGTGTGCACTTTAACCTGTGCAGGTTATTTTTACCCTGTGTGGTCGAAGCGTATGAGCTGGAGCAGCTAAGTGTCCTCCAGGAGGGATTAACGAGAGTTTTAATCACCACAACAGGACACACGGCTAAGGGCAGTAACCTACAAATACCTCGAACTGATTCAGTCGTAAACACGAGAACACAGTGGAAAGAAAATCATCATGAGTTTCACAAGAATCAGTTAAATAAGTCAGGAAATGTCAGGTAAATCATTAAAAGCAGGTTAATTAACCCCCAGGCCCACAGCCTTACATTACCCCTCATTTTACCTCACTGATAAAGCAGCTCAGCGACACCCACATTACAAGGAATTTTCTGAGGTTTGAGAGGAAGTGACACACAGACTGGATGTAAACAAACACACACACAGAGGACGACGAAGTGTGACTGCTTTTACCTTTATGAGTGAAGTACAAACAATAGCGCCAGCATTCACCATCGGGTTGTGCGGCTTATCTGCAAAACAACGAGAGCTCCGTTAGCGTGCTACGAAGGATCAAAGTGCAAACATTTGGCCTGAGAGCTGTGCATATACACAGATCAGAATACGAGGGTCAAGTGCATACACAGTAAACACTGACTCAAGATAATACAGAGAAACACAGCGGAGGCTGTAGCAGCTGAAACAGTCACATCTGATTTGAAATAAATAAATACATGTATAAAACCGAACAAGTCTCAATGTAGCTTGCAAAAAAAAGATGTATGTAGTCTAAGGAGCTGAGAAAGAAATCAACTGGACTTCTGTAAGTTTTGTGTATATATGTATATATAAGTAAAGCTGCTGTTAAGTGTTTATAAGCAAGAATTTGTTGTTCATACAGTGGGCTAACAAAGATTTTAAAAAAAACAAACACTCCAGGCCTGCTAAAAACCACCCATAGGGCAGATTTTTGCTGTAAAGTGTAAAGAAAACTGCGGCCTACTGTGTTTAAAGTGTAAGTTTCAACCTGAACGTTTGATGGCAACTGGCCGCTTGTTGATGTTTAAGTAGCTGTAAATGCAGGAATGTGCTGGCGGGCTGACAAAGTGTGTTGCAACTTGCTGCTGTATCTGTGGTATGCTGCTAACTGTCAGGACTCTGTGTACGTCACACAGCCCAGTGAAAACCATCTGTATGTATGGACAAGTTTAAAACGTATTGTTGTTACAACTGTACAGGAGTGCAGTGTTTACAGTGTTGTGTGTGTGTGTGTGTGTGTGTGTGTGTGTGTGTGTGTGTGTGTGTGTTCATCACGTGGCACATAGTGAAAAATAAATCCAGCACTTTCCTCCCTCAGATCTCTGAAAGAGTTTGAGCGCTTACATCACCTGCATTTCCTCATGGTCATGTGATCTGCTTACACAACATTACCCCCCTGCAGGGCTGCCCTGGCAGAAGGCGGGTGAACACAGGAAGTGACCATGACATGTCTGCAGTGTGAGCCTCAACCTGGGGATTCTGGCATTTCCTCTCAAAATGCCCATTTTTGAACAACCCAACCACGTGTACTCCCACAATGCATCTGACTCACTCACAGCTCTCGCACTCACTCTGCCTGGTGCTACAGCTATCTGAGCAGCGACGGTGAGCAATGATCTGGGTAGGCCGTGACAGCCTCCCCCACCAAGCATCGCAGTGAGAGTTCAGTAGAACAAAGCAAGCGCATGTCATGATGCAAGCAGCCCTTAGTCTTTAATAACCATGTGACTGAGGTTTAATAAACTGAACTGTTTTTCTACACACCCACACACAAAAGCAACACACGTCCTCTTTTGTTGACTTTTTTGGGCATTTTTTAACATGTAAAAAAACAGCTAACACAGACTTGTTAACAAACTTGATCTACATATAAATGAACCTGTTCAGGGGGTCAACATAGGCCTGCATGTTTTTAACCCTACAAAAAGGGAGTGTGCCAAGATATGTGGCCAGGCGAGGGGTCTGCATCGCTGGATTTCTGACTTATTGTGATTCAAAAACATCTGACGCTCGCATCATATGTGCCACTTAAGTCTACCACCAACTTCCTGTACCCAGCAGTAGCTCTTCATCGCTTTACTTGAGGACAAGGTTTAATAAAAAAGTCCAAGCCAACTCACCATCTTCATTCAGGAAGAGCTTGTTGAAGCGGAGGCCGCTGGGCTCCTTCCCGATGAAACTGTGCACATACTCCGTGCTGTGGTCGTGCACGGCTACGGCATACTTCAGAGGCTTCACACAAGACTGCAGGCAGAAGGGGACCTTAGTGTCTCCCACCGTATGTCTGCAACAAAAACATAAAGATAGGACGTTATCAGAGCAGGCTGCAGGCTGTCGGTTCAATGATTAGAGACAAGAAGAAGTCAGAACAAACACGTGAAAACAGTGAGTGTTTCACAATTTGTAGGAAAGTCACCATAAACTGAAGTAACACTGTGTAAAAACAAAACCGTTATCTTTACAACTGTCTTCCGTCCCACAAACAAACTTTTATGAAAGTTTACAACCACTAATCAGCGAACAGGCCGATCGGAATGTCTCTTGACATAGTTACTGAGAAATGGTTATTTCTTTGCACAGGTTTTGTCTTTTCTGGGAAATACAAGTTGGATAAAATCAACAGCTTTAACCAGCTTGAACCAGGACCGCCATACAATAATTAAACAAAAAAAAAAACTGGTTAATGTAATGTTTCTCTGAAATATAAACACTGACCTTCACAAAGATTACTGCACCAAAACAGGTAATATAATGTAATATAACACCTTAATTTTTTTTTCTGCGGTTGTAATGATTTATTTCTGCTGTCAATGACCTGCTGCAGGGAGCTGTGCCAATTGAAGATTAATTGTCCAACAGAGTCAACCTCTGGGTGACCGTGTTTGAGCATAAAGGTGATTGCACAGGTCGCCCGGTGGGAGGCAACTTGTCTCCTAGCAACCATTCTCTCACAGATTGGTAAAGACTTGCAGATAACTGCTGTTGACTTTATAAACGCAGATTACCAACAAGTTGCAATTCGTCTGAATCAGTCTGTGCCGATGAGCTCAACTCGTCTGCATCTCTTTGGAGATGAGCATATATACAAGCAACTGAACTCGACTCAGCTGCTTGTTTTCTGGTTACATTCCTATGTAAGAGCATTCGGTGTCATTCTGCAGTTAAATCGCTGTCAGTTTCAGATCTCTGATGTTCTGGCTGGAATCTAAATGTTAATAAATAATGTGAATTTCTGATTTCTGATTATGCAGACAGCAACAGATTTGCAATTTTCATTGATTTAAAGTTAATTTTATTACAAACAGTTTGCATGAAACTCCAACTTGACTTTGTTTAACTGCAACCTGATAACAGTCTGACTCCATCTTACTGGTGTTTTAATCACCATCACAGGCCTAGTCCCCGTCTGCAAAGCAACTACGTCAAAGGTAACACCATCACTATTCTTTGGGTTGTGCCACCAACTCTAACAACTAATTCTCTACCAGTATGACTCCAGTAAGAAGTAAGGATGTTAGGATTTCTGGTATTTGCATCCTTGACCTCATTCATTCAGTCACTTTGTACAGCTCGTGACCACAATTGAGGGCAGGACTGCAGATCAAAAGGTAAATCCAATCAAAAAACAGCAGTTACAATTTACCGATCTGCTGTGGAAACTTCTTTCTCTTCTTCTTTCTTTAGGTCTTAAAAATCTTAAGATAAGATGAAGGTGAAAGAGTAAAACACAGCACTATCTCAGGATCATTAACCAGGTTTACTGAGGTTTTAATAAAAAAAATGCATAAAAACTGTCCTGTTAGTGTTCCTCACTTCACTCCTGGAACATTATTGTGTTATTATTTAACCAGGATATAGCTGAACATGGCGATTTCACACAGCAACAGTATGCGAGAACCATTAAGCGAACATTAAATATTAATGCGCTCCCAGCGTCTCACCTCTGCCCGTCCACCGTGCACAGAGAGACCGCCCACAGGTCGGGGCTGAACCTGGCCAGCTGAGGAATGTAGTCTGCAACCTGAAAGAGAGGGCAGGCAGGTGAGAGAGGAGGCAGGTCACCTTACACTGCTGACGTCTGCTGAAGCTCAGGCTTCAGCACACAGCACACACACAGCTGGTAATACACAATAACAACACTTCCATACCTCAGAAGGAAGAATCCACCCTCCGTCATTCTAAATAAGTAAAATTAGGACAACATGTTAGTTTATCTTCAGCTACCATCATGACAGTGGCTCACTTCCTGCGCTCTTATTATTCAGGCTAACAAGGCCTTTTTTAAAAACAGTTTCATATTAGACATGGCAAACACATGTAGTTTCTGTGAGTAAAAAGCTCTAAAGAGTTAGTTTTAGATAGTGCTTTCTACTCTTGGCTTAAATGTTTCAGGTTAGCACAAAGGCCAATATAAGATATATAAGGATCGTTTTAAACTGATAATCATGTAGAGCTACTCTAGAAGAGTCCAGGAATAAAAACATGAGCTGGAAACATCAGATCTGATTCTTATCAAATAAAAAGAAAGTCTTCATCCTCTCTAGCAGAGGACCAGTTCGGCTTGGAAGCTGCCATTTTTCTACAGAGAAGACTTTAAAAAACAGGAAAACACAGCCAGGGAAGCAGCGACTGTGAAATTCTGAATTGATACTGATGTTTAAATTTAGGATGATATTTAATGTAAGTCTTTAATTTGTTAGTGATTATTCCCTCTTTGTTCAAAGGAACAAGGAACGAGTCATTTATCTGATGTGACACCTTATAAATACAGACCACTGAAAGCCGCCTTATCTATCACTATAAGCAGGGCTGAGTCTGTATTTCTGATAGATGGATGTTTACAAACTGAATAAACACAGCCACTAATTCCGCCTCTGCTTTTTTTAAATTGTTTTTTTTTTTAGTTTGACAGGTCAAACATCCTCCCTCCTACAACTCTTCCTGCTGGAGTAAACAGCCCTCCCTTAGATTGATAGTTTTCCATTTAATTTAGGAATATTAGCCGATAATTCGACTTTGCTGACTTTGTTTTGAATGCCTGAACGTTTTCACAGCAAGCGCCAAACAGATGACTCAAACAGAAATGTGCTGCCAGTGAAAATCCTGCACTCTTCTGCGAAAGTGACAGCTAGCTCAGAGCGGCCTCAAAGATCCCTTTAACTCGCCCGAGGGTGGATTTTTCCCTCTGAGGCTCGACTGATCCAAACTTTCGACTGCAACTGAGAAGAGACTGATGGTAATGGTAAATTATAACCATGATGCAGAGAGAAAGAAAAAGCCATGGATCTAAGGACACACCTGCCCTCCAGTGAGATTTTTGGCATTCTCATACAGCTCATCAATATGGGAGGTGAAGGACTGGAAGTCTGGGATGACGAACTTCTTGCGGAAGGCCTGAGTAAGCAGGACAATGTTGCTCTGGACACACCTGATGAATAAATCACAGAAAGCATGCTAAAACATCGGGACTGCATGCAACTGGAGGTAAAGTTTGCAACCCTGAAGTCTGACAAACTTTTGTGACGTGTTTGATGAAGAAGCTTCATCACAACAGTTTGATCAGCAGCTCATTTTGTCCTGCAAGGAGCCTGATCCAACATGAGCGCACACACTGATGAATGAGAGATTTCACACACTGTAAAACCATGAAGGAGGTAACCAACTTAAGCAGCAGCACCAGCTGGGATGGATCAGTTTAACTGACAACTATGTTTGAATCAAACCCCCAAATCTTACAAACTAGGGCTGTTCCATACATCGCACGTTTTGTGTGTTAGTCACGTGACTTCAGGAGATGAGTTTGAGGTGAGGAGGAAGAGGACAACATTTTATTAAGATGCTGGTGGTGTTATCCGTTTCCTTTGTGCTTTTGTTTCTTTGGTGAATGGGACCCCTTCCCCAACAACACATAGTTAAGATGCTTCATATCTTGAGACTGAAAGTGCAGGCAGGAATTAAAGAGCTATACGAGAACATGAACGCCTCCTCCTCCACCTCCTCCACCTTTGACGCCAGTTTCTAGCCACATATGTAAAACGCGATTCCTCAGAAGGGCGATGTACTTCCCAGCCACTGAATTTAAATATAGTGGAGGAACATGGTGGCTTCCACAACCCCACTCCTATATTTTTAATGGATTAAATATAAGTTTATTAAACACATCAATTTGTTGGAAGACATAATTTGCACATTAATACACATCTGTATACATTTATACTATGAGTACTGAAAAAATACTAACTCTGTACCTTTAAAAAGCTCAACCCAAAATAAACTGTCCCTGATAGAAAATATTTTCCCTTTCACTATGTGACAATGTTGTGTAGCGCCTGACGAGTTACAGGGTTAAGTTATTTCAGTTATTGTTAAGCAGTTATTTTATACTTTTACTTAAAATTTCCAGGGAAAACACTGCCTGTGCTACTTTTGTGCTCACATTTTACTTGTGCTGTGTCACTACTACTGCTGCTCTTGGTGCCTTCTGTCAATAGAGTCACACTTTGAATTAGGTAATATGTCATCAGTGACAGTAGCTCACTCGAGAATGAGAATGAAAAACTCCCTTGTTTTGCTAATGCTGCTTGCCAGCATGAAGAAAATGTTCAGTAATTTCTGGCTGACAATTAGAAAGACCAAAGAAAACAGTCACAATTTCACATTCTGTTCACTTTGGGTTACAAATCAAGCACACCACCTTATTTACAGCAGTGTGCTTTCACCCCTGTTAAGAGATTTTTACATTTACTTACTTTGATAACTTTTATTTTGCTTAAGTATAATTTCTTGTGAGAACATGATGTGCCTGCAACCTACAGATTAAGGAACAGAAGCATGCGTGAGGAAGTTACAAAGTAACACACTCTCAGGCAGAGACAGTTCCAACCTGAAGCTGATATGACAAAAGATACTAGTTCCTCTTGTCTTATGGATAACGGCCACTCATGCGATAACCATATCTAGAGATGTTTTTCTATTACGTATGCTCCACCTAGAGATGCTGTGTAATCTATTCTCTGCTATAAAATAAAGAACGGACTGAGGCTCTGCGCGACTTGCCTGTGTCTTGCCACGCAGTAAGCCTCGCCCATGTACATGCCATAAATTGAGTTTGTGTTTCTTGCTTCTCTAAGGTTTTTTCCTTTGACAACCCCTCCCTGAAAGCCTGAGACAACGTAATTTTCGCTCATGCTACAATGAAAGGAAGGCAAATTATTGCTAAATATGTTAATTTTAAGGAAATCCTTTTTTTTTAAAAAAAAGAAGAAAAATGAATGTTTTAAAGCGAGTAACTGATAGCATCAAATAACTGATCGAGCAGCCCTTGTGAATGAAAAGCTAAACTAATTCTGCAAGATCATCTGCCTACTTCACACTTGATGAATATATTTTTGTACTCATATAATAAGGAAATTCAAATACTTGAATTTGCTTATTAATAACACATGACCATCAACAAGTGATGAATGCTTTTTGAGGCTGCTGTCAGTGCAGTTTCCTGGGAAAAATGAAGAAAAAGGTGGAGATAAAAAATAAATAACACCACAACAAGCAGCCTCACTTCTTGAAAAGGTGCCTGTCCAGTGTAACGCCATCTGAAGTCTTCTTTAGAGTGTCCTTCAGTGTTTCCATGCACTCCTTCAGTCGGGGATCTCCGGAACGAAGCCCCGTGGCTTTCAGTGCCTAAAATTAATTAAACAAAGAAGTTATTTTAATGCTTTTGGTGGATATTTTCACATTTTTAACACAGAAGTCAAAACTGTTTGGATGAAATATTCACATGAATACTAGATGTGAAAACTGTCAGTTTAGAGCCAACCAGCAAGTTTCTAGTTTTTATGTTTTTGTTAAGTTATTTCAATTAACTAACGTGTCTCCTAACACCCAGTTGTAGTGCACCATAATAACTCTGAATGTATGTGACCAAGCTGAATCTGAAGGACTTACTGTGAGAAATTTGTGAGCAGGAATCGTCTCTTGACCTTCGGCCACTGTGTAGAAAAGCAAATCCTCCAAACTTGGGAGAATCCCTGCGTTTCTTCTCCTGGGATAGAAAGAAAAGACAGAAAGGAGGCAATGATTAAGTCCCCAAAGCAGTATACTCGCCTAAAAGCACTTTACACATGAGCTCTGATATAAAATAACTACAGCCTCTCAGGGTTGTTGACACACAGCAGAATCGCCCTTTAACACAAACCACACTACACCCTATTCTCACTTTTTAAGCCAATGTAAACACAGAGCTTATCTCTGGCTGTTGATACAGCCATTAACACATTAGTGAGGGATCTAATAGAAATAAGCAGGCCAAGCATTAGTGACAAAAGGTGTGTGTGTTTGTTTATACAGTAAATCTGAAAAAAGGCTTTACTCTTTATAAAACGCCACATTACTGAGTCTATCCTTTTATAGATGTAAATGAAGCAACAATGATGATGATGCAGCGGGAGATGAGATGACAGCTGTACTACACATTATATTACTGTTTGTGTCAGAGACAAAGTTTAAATGGTTTTGGAAGGAAGAGAAGACAAGCTTTACAGGAATATTTGGTACATCACGGTAACACAAAGCAAACATGAGGTATTGCTCATGAGAAAGAATGTGAATTATTTTGTAATTACAAAATAGGTCCATGCAGCCTATTTGATACTTGGGCATTACAACTTCAGTGGTTTTAGAGGAGGACTACAGGTGCTTTCAGACAACAGGACTGATGTCAAAATGGCCACACTGCTTCATTACAACCAGGTTGTGCAGAGGAGCGTCAATGAAAGCCTTCACGTAGATGGCTACAGCTGCAGAAGACCACAGTGTACCCATGTTCTGACCTACAAGCTATGTCATCTTGAGCATAACAGTGTACTCAAATAGCCTCCACAGTCAGAAGATCACAATCCAATAGAGCATATTTGGGATATGATGAAATGGCAGACCCACGTCGTGAATCTGCTTAGCAAAATCCCTGAGAAATGTTTCCAGCAACTTGTTGAATCTGTGCTGTGATATTGTGAAATTATATCTCATAGCAAAAGCGGGGAAATCCAGTTTTAACAAGGTGCATCTAATAAACTGTCTGAGTGTGTCCTTGTGTGCACATGCTGCCATATTCTGGTGCAACGGTTAAGTCCATGCACATTTATACTCTTTCTTTATTCATGGAAATGAGTGAATGAATTAAACAGTGTGTACTGTCTCCACTTAAATAATGTTGCAATAGAAGTATCTATAATTACATAAACCCTCAAACTACGTGACCGCTGCACACCGGTTTGGTGGTTATGTCTGGATCAGACCTAAATTCCAGAAATTCTCCCGTCTTTGGTCCCGTCCAGCCCTCGGAGGCTCTTGGATTAATAAAACCAACACTGTGGCTCGTTCACACGCCGGGATGACACCGCAGCAGAGGAGAAAAGTTAGCTCTGCACAGAAAACCATTCAAACATCTGGATTTTTTTTTAAGACACCAACAAATTCAACCTGGAAATAAATAAATGAGCCACCACAACTTTGCACTGCGCAGACGAGATTTAGCTCTGCCAACAGCCACATCACCATTTAAAATCCCAGGATTCACCCTGCGCTCCTCCCTGCCTTCCTCTCGTCTCCTCCTGTTCCCCACAGAGTAAACACTCCACATTCAGCGGAGGTAACGGCGGCCAAACGTGTGCAAACACACCCAGATCGACTGAAATGCCGTCAGTCGGGCATGCATGATTCAAGAGAGATTTATTGACCCGACATCTGCCTCTGTACGCGCAGCAACGATAAGAACAGCACACAGTCGAAAGGAAACTTGCCTGCAGGTGTGCTTGTGTGTGATATGCACCAAAGATAAAGTCTCCACTTTGACATGTGCTAATCTGAGACACTCTTAAGCACAACCTGCCCTCTGATGTGTTTCTCACTGCTGAGCAGTCATTCAGATTCTGTGGAGGAGGGATTTGCACTGAGATCTTTCTGCTCTGAAACTTGCAGCAGCCACATGGCGGCATTTTGTGCAGAGCCAGCAGAAAACACGAGGGCAGCTTTGTGTAATTAAACTCCACACATCAGTGTGGGTTCATTAGTCATGATGAGGCCCATTTACCTTTTGAATTCATTCATTAATCAAAGCTAATAAATCTCCACTTGGGATTCTCAAGTCATCTATCAGAGCATCCATCACAGAAGAGGCTTAAACAGGATGTGACCACAGACTGCATATCAACGTGGATCTAGCCACTGTTACGCCGCTCAATGGTTTCTGGAGTTTCAACTTTAGTGTTCTTGCTGCCACCATGTTGCTTCAATACATCAATATACATCACAGCATCTAATTATCGCTTTTGGCATAAATTGTCCCTTATATACCTTTTTACTACCTAAATGCGTCCTGAATCATTGTCCTGAGGGGATTAATTCAAAGTCAGAATGAAGAGGGTGTTCATGGTTATCAAAAGTAAGTCAGGCTTTCCTTAAAACAGCCTGATGATACAGCTTAACCAATGAAGTTTGTTGCCAGGCAGTTACTTCGACCTAAACCTGCTTCTGGATGTTTTAAGTCATCTTATGTTGTGAGTTTATAATTCTGGTTGTATCATATTTAACTCTTTGTCTCGTGCAGATTTCCATTGTCATTTGGTGGTGTGTGTTTGTGCGTGTACAACTGCAGTAGAGATAAATCCTTCACACAGAGAAACCTGTCAAATAGTACTAAATAGTAACCTCCACAGAGAGCAAAATTTTTTCTGTATCAGGATGTAATTGCGTTTATTTCTGCTGTATCAGGATGTAATTGCGTTTATTTCTGCTGTAAACACTTTAACATTGGGAGTCTGTAGGGACTGATTTACTGCTGGAGCCTCAAGTGGACATCAGAGGAACTGCAGTGCTGGCTGCACATGCAGGACTCTGGGGTTTGTTTGGATCGCAGCCACCTGAAGTCTCTGTTCATACACTTCATACAGTCCGGTGGTTTAAGTGCCCGAGTCATACAGTTGTCAGCAGCAAACATGAGCTGAACTAAATGAGCAAATCCACCAGACGGTGTTTAACCTGTAAATGGGTAAGGGCTGAATACTGCCTTGAGCACCTTGTTTGTCTGCATTTGTCCCTGTAAAAATCCTCATGGACAGATGGCTCAGTCCATCTGCAATTGGATGACTGCTCACCAGTGCATGCAAAACATTTTCAGAGTTTCCTGGAAACAAGAGCTGAAGAGTAGTCTTCTTTCTGTGCTCCGCTTCATCAGGAGTGCTTTAGCAATGACGGCTGCCCTCTGGACACCCAGTCACACAACAGTAGATCTGCCAACATCAAAAACCAGACTAACACTTAACCAGACCTCCGGTAAATATATTAATATTTAACCCATTGTTTTACGTGGATGCTGCCATCATGTGAAGCTTCTGCAGCTACGGGCTCAGATCAGGCAGCTGTTGGCCATCTACTTTTAGACGGTTTGACTTGTTTTGCTTCATTTCACGGCTTCATTTCACTGTGGGCAGGGCTTACGGAGGCAGCCTAAGACGTGCAACCGCAGCCTGACTTAGCTTTTCCTCCTTGCCTCACTGGCTAAATATTCGTGGGTATGCAACACTGCTGTATTCATGCAAATAACAGGAGGAGAAATCCTGCTTCACTTTTGGTGTGAACACACCCGTGCCAAATATTAAATGATTGTATATAATGATGATTTAATCTGCAATGTCTCAGTCATGCAGTAATTCTGTGATATACTGTAAAACCACCAGAATACTGCTTATCACTACCAAATAATTACATTTTTTTTTTGCTATATAATAATCACACTGTTTTAATAAACATCACACTTGATTTCATAGAAAATACTGAGATAGTCCCCGTCACATACTGCCATCAAGTCTAAAAATATCCACATCTCAGCCACTCTTCATGTGATGACACCTCAGTTTGACCAGCTACTGCAGGAAACACATCAGCCTGTGTTAGATACAGGTTCCCTGATGTGTTTCCTGCAGTAGCTGTACCTGCTCTTATCTAAAGCACGGAGAAACAAAGACTACAAGCTAGAGCAATAACTGCATGTTGTGTCGCTTTCATTAAGCTTCATTATTTCAGACAGGAAACCTGCTGACCCTGAGGGATTATGTGAAGAGTGTCTTGGGAGTGCAGCATGTGCATTAGCAGAGCAAAAACCAATATCGTACATCTCTGTGGCGACGCCACCCTGTCCGTGTGAGTCTTCATTTCGAGGTCAGGAAATATCTCATGAATATTTTCCAGCTCGCTGCAAAAGGACGACGTGGCTGCAGGCAGGCATCTGGAGGCTGTCACAGATGTGGATTTAACCCCCCCAAAAAGACTCAATGATTAGGATTTCATTTTTTTATCTGATGACAGCCACAGGGCTGTTACCTAGTGGGAAAACTTGTGAATTTTTACCAAAGACACCAAAATTTCATGCATTTCTCATCAGTTTGTAAACTGTGGCATTGGTATTGTAAAGGTCAAACATATGGCAACAGAAGGAAGTCCAAACTAGTGAAAACTGCAGAGATTCATTAGTAATTCCAATTTGTAAACAAAATATTTCCTTTGTACTTTATTTGAGGTGAAATATGTTGAAATTTTACAGTATTTCTCATCTTTAAAGGACTAAAATGACCTTTTCTTCGTTCCTACAATACTCAGAAGTGAAGGCTTTGTGCCCTATTAGAGTCACAGCCATCTTTAAATCATAATGCAGATCTAATTTTTAAATGTTGCTGTGTTTCATTTCTACTGGTATAGTCAGCTAAAACTTGGCCCATCAACTGAAACAAATGGCAGGATTACTGTAATGCGTCATTAACTGGATGTGGATAAATATAAACACCCTAATGTGTCCTTCATTCAGTGCTGTGCTGCACTGGTTTTATGTTGAAATACATACATTTTAAAAAGTTCCTGGTTTTTTGTTATTGTTTTTTTAAACAAGGAGCTGAGCTGATAAGTTTAACATAAATAACCTGTGGAGCAGCAGCAGCAACCCTCCAGATGTGACCTGGAGCCTCCTTAGTGAAGGTCACAGTAGAAACCACTAGAAGCTGCGCTGCTTCCTCCCCAGCAGAGCAGCACTACTTGTCACAGCGAGCGAAGCTAAAACAAAAACACGTGCATGTGGATGATCGTAGCTCAGTGAGAAGCTGAACCCGGTCTCCTGAAGCCTCGGTGTGGACCTTTTTACCCTCTGCTTCACGGCCTGGTGGGCCAACAACTTGGCCCACGCTGTGTTATCTCCTCGGGGGCAGACAGCCAACAGGATAACACCTACAGGTTGGCGCGGCCAACTCAAAATCCCGGTAGAGCGGAGATGCCCTGACGCGGAGTACTTGAAGACTTGAACACTTTTATCACCACGTTTAACGAAGCCGGTGGAGCGAACACGTCGCACATGGCCCGAGAGCCGCTGATGTCACACACAGGCTACAAGCTAGCTTATTTTTATTTATTTACAGTTTATTTAAAATGTATTAAATGAAGGGTTAAACCTATAAGAACCACATTTCAAATAAATAAACATTTACATTTTAAATAAGGCGACAATTAGTGCGGTCATTAAAAAGTGTTCGCGTCGGTTAGCGGTCGCAGCATCCGCTCGCGTCACGCACAGACGCCAGCTGCGACGTCACGTCATGGCAGCGGGCAACCCGGAGATCTTCTAGAAGGATTTTACTGAAACCTACTTGTCGCTGGCCGCTTCGCCGCCGGCCCCATCCTTCTTCAGCTGCTCCTCCACCTCCTCGGCTTCGGTTTTCACGCAGTAGGAGCGGAGAGAGGCGGCGCGGGGCGCGGTGCGGAGAGCCGGGCGGTGCGCGGCGGCATTGAGGACCTTCAGAGGAGCAGATGCGGTTCTGGCATCAACGGAGGCGGCGCCGAGGCAGCAGAAGCAGCGGGAGCTGGTCGGCAACCAGGTCTTCTGTCTGTAGACGGGAAAGGGACGCTTGAGGGTGGCTTCAAACAACTCCTTCAGCACTGTCGAGGACCTAAAATGTAACATCTCAATCCTGTCGGGCAATGAGAGAGAAATTCGTGGTTCCTAATAAATCCGAGAGAAACTGCGAGGCTTCTGAATAACGACTTGAAGCACGTTGTCTGTCCGAGCAGCGATGACTCACAGACACCGGCGTCCACAAGTATATAGAGCGGAACAGTCACGCCCCCAGAGCTTTTTATTGGTGGAAATTTAGTTAAGTAATTGTGACGTACCCTATCAATTCTTCTTCTGTGTTTCTTTTAAAACTGCACCATCGGATATGTGACATATCAATATATGACAGTTTTTACAACGTGTTTACAGCGAAGAGATGGCTTAACTATGCTACGTTTACTGGGTTTATTAGAATGTTATTAGATTCATTCATTCCTTATTATTCCTTATTATTATCATTATTATTATTATTGTTGGTGATGGTGGTTTTGTAGTTGTTATTATCATTAAAGGAGACTTGGTAGTTGAGTGATAAAGTACAAGAGAGAATTCGAAGGAAAAGGCGTATAATAAGTTGTATGTGAGGCTGGACGTAAAGGAGCGAGAAAAGGATTTGTATTGATTGGCAGGGCATATGAAGCTGGAGAGGATGTGCAGCAGGTTAGGGTGATTAATCCTAACTGAAATCTACTAATGAGTGACGAGAGTGTACTGAGATGATGGAAGGAGTACTTTGAGGAGATGGTGAATGAAGAAAATGAGAAATGAAGACTGTTTGTGAATCAGGAAGTGTAGAGCATTAGTGAGGAGGATGTGAGGGCTGCTTAGAAGAGGATGAAGAGTGGAAAGGTGGTTGGTCCAGATGACATACCTGTGGAGGTTTGAAGATGTTCAGGAGAGAGGGAAGTGGACTTTTTGACCAGATTATTAAACACAGAGTAGTGTACAGGCACTGATTTTCAAGAACAAGAGTGTTGTGCAGAATTACAAAGTAACTACAGATGGATAAAGTTGATGATGTGAGGGCAGCTTAGAAGAGGATCACCTATTTCCCATGAAGTTAAGGGAAATAGTTGTTCAAGCTATGTTAACAATAAGAGTGAGGATCTGCAAGCAGCAGTATGACTTCATGCAGAAAAAAGACCACTACAGATATGAAGCAAAGAAATATGTGAGCGTGGAGCAGGACAAGTATGAGGACAGTGATGTTAAAGTTTTCACTGCGACTGAGTGGGATGGACAGGATTAGAAATGAGTACATCAGAGGGACAGGTCAGGCTGAGCAGTTTGAAGCATGGAGGAAGACCATGGAGACTCCAGTCAGGAAAAGAGGAAGATCAAAGAGAAGGTTCATGGAGGTTGTGAAGGAGGACATGCAGAGGGCTGATTTGAAAGAGAAGATGATACACTGTAGCCCACAAAAAGGCATAATAGTAGTATAATACTATTATAATAGGCACATATTAGTAACTATGCCTATAATATACATATAGTTAGATTTTAATTAATGATTTTGAGCATTTTAATTATCATATAAAATAATAATTATTATTATCATACATATTGAGCCTGTGGAGCAATTATTTTCTTCAGGCAAAATTTCAGTGGATTCAGAAAAAGACGCAAACTAAGCAAAATGTGTAAATTCAGGGAATCAAGTGTCTAACACTCGCTTTTGCAATGAGCACGTAATCTAGTTTTATACAGCAATATGCAGCTTTAATTTAAGATTTCGGATGCAGAATTAACATCATATTATTTATTTGTTTGTTTTTGTTTACGTAATAATTCTGCAGCCCAGAACCTGTTGAAAGGAGCATTCCTGCTCTCGGTATAGTCTGTCAGGAAAAGCATGCGCAGTTTCTCCAACCCCGAGCAGGAGGCGTCAGTTTGAATCCCCTGGCAGTCAGAGCTCAGGGTAGCCCGGCCCACTTGTCTCCTACGTCCTCCTCAGTGTTCAAACGTCACTTTCAGAAGTTGCCACGAATGCAGAGCGGCATGATGTGGAGGTTACTGAGCTGTACAGTGTGCCTGTTTGTGTCCGCAGGGTTCAGTCTGCGGCCAGTTTGGGCCGCTGAAGAGGAGCTGGACGGAGAGGTGAAGACTGAAGTTTTATTTAAACCCGAGCAGTGCAGCCAAAGGAGCAAGAGAGGAGATCTGATCAATGCTCACTACGATGGGTACCTCGCCAAAGATGGTTCCCAGTTTTACTGCAGGTCAGTGCTTTGAAAACAGAGTTATTTGTCAGTCTGATGTTAATTTGGAGCGAGTAATGAATGCATACTTAATGTGTGTTTAAAATGCTGAGGCTCTATTTTAGCTTTAAGTATATTAAAGTGTAAAGGGATTGGAAACATTCCTCGTTTAAGTTTAAAGCAACCAAAATTAAAGTGCACATTTAGTCAAACTTGTTCAAAGATTGTTGATGTTCTTTGTCTCTGCGTTTATTTCTGTTTCAGTCGTACAGACAGAGATGGACAGCCTCAGTGGTTCGTGTTGGGTGTGGGACAAGTCATTAAGGGACTGGATGATGGGATCATGGGCATGTGTCCTGGAGAGAAGCGAAAACTAACCATCCCATCAACCCTGGCATTTGGAGAAAAGGGCAAAGGTAAAAACATCTAGTTGGTGGTAGGTGTGCTAATTGTGTATTTGCCCAGAGGGGTGGTGATGTGATTTTGAGGTTTTTATAATTAAAACTCAGCTATATTCAAGGTTAGGCCTTAAAAGGTTATCAGCAGTCTGAGTTTTAAGTTGCTTCTATCATTTCCTGTTGAGGTGTTCCCCAGGGCTCAGTTTTCGGTCCTGTTTTATTTTCTGTCTGTGTGCTTCTGTTGGGTCCGATAATCCATTAAGAAGTGACTGTGAAGACCCATAGAGGCCTTTATATGACTGTTTCAGAGGCTGAGAAGTACAACTTGTGTAAAAATGTGGAGACCTCTTTAAACAAATAACTAAAAACTCCTGAGATGTAAGTAAAAATGTTTTCCATGAGCTTCGAGCTTCTGCAAGTTGACTTTGTTTCAGTGATTTAAAAGCATTGAAGAGATTAAGTTTAAGGAAATCAGTAGAAAATCTTAGTGTTTGCTTCAAAAATGAGCTACAGCAGCATCTGTCTTTTTTATTTTCATTACATTACATACATACATATGCTGTGTTTTCTCACCTCTGTTTTGTGTGATATTAGTTGAGTGTTGCAGGTCTGCCTTCATGCTGTCTTATCTTCTTTTACAGCCCTTTAACTGAAGGGAGATCACATCCCTCGCAGTGTTTGCTACTCCTCTCCACATGGCATGTCCTGTAAGCATGCACAGATCTTTAAAGGTGTCCTTTCATTTCTTCTTTGTATGTTTTGGAGAACTTTTGGAGAAGTAACAGTCGATTCTTTGATTAATACTAACTACAGTCCTCATGGGGATATATGATAGTGGTGTGTTCAGTCTGGGATGTTGCATTTCAGCCTTTGGGTATGAAAGAAATGTTTTTTCTGCTTAGAGTGCATGTTTTAGTTGCCCCTGCACCAGTTGGCTTTATAATTACCCACAGACACTGAAACAGAGCTTCACTGATTCTTCTCTCTGTACCCTCTGTTATTCTCTGTACATTAACTGCATGTCTTTTGTTCTCTTGCTCATAAAAAGCATATTTTATCTTATTTGATTTTAACCAGTGGCAGTCATTGGCTGACACACATTTTATGGAGGTACCTTTGTGTCTTTATTAGGCAATAAAAGAGAAATGGTTTGTAATCCAAAGCATAATGTGAGAAAAACTAAAGACACTGCAGAATAATATATAACCATAAAACATTTGGGTCAAATAGATATGCTGTATATAAAACATGAACATGGACTTATGATTTTTCTCAAACAACTATGGAGACCAAAACATATTTTGTATGAGGATGTAAACGTGTTTGTTTCTACTGTAAGGTTTGGACATTTTAATATAGAAGTGTATGGAGTCTGAGTCACTGCTGGAGCTTCAAGTGGACATTAGAGGAACTGCAGTTTTGACACTTTAGACTTTTTCTGCATTGTGTAATTTAATGGGGTAAAAAATACACGTATACAGCCGTACATGAGCTTTTACATAAGATCAATTTAAAAAATCTTCTGGTCTCTTGGGGCTTGTGTAAACCTTTGGATTCACATTTACAACACACATATTTTTCTTCAAGCTTCAGAGCAGCGTCTGTAGTTTTGCTCTCAAATCACATTTTTGAACACAAACCTATTCTGCTTGATCATACAAACAATGCACCAAACCTACTGCGTACTTTCATGCCTTTATATTTTGCACTGATTAAAGTCACTACCATGTTTTTCTGTAGGTATCTGCTGTTTTATTCAACTCAGCCCAAAAATCTGAAATCAGTAGCTGAGCCACCAATCAGATAAACTCAGTAAAAATGAAACTTTCCATGGGGGAGTGCTTAAAAAGCAATCTTCAATGATAATGATCATTGGTCATTTAAAATGTTGATGTTTTAAACAGGTCCGGTGCCTCCCAATGCCACCGTGGTCTTTGAGGTGGAGGTCCTCTCTGTGTCCAAGGGACCACGCACCATGGAGGCTTTTGGAAGGATGGACCTCGATAAAGACAAGAGTCTCTCAAAGGCAGAGGTAACTTTATTTTATAACCTGGTAATTACAATGGAAGCAAGGACACAGTTGGTTCGGCTCATGCCTTCTATCACAACGACGATCCCATATCCACTAATTCAGTCTGACGTCATTGTCTTTTGTGAAAAGACAAAAAACTGCAGTACATTAATAAGGCGAGAGCCTGGAAACAGAGTCATCATATCTTAAGAATCAGATAAGCAGTATTTGGCGATGGTGGGAGAGAAGAACTCCCTTTTAACAAAAAGGACGCTCCAGCAGAATGGGCTTGTTTTATGCTGAGAATCAGGGTTATTAGGAGACAAAAATGAGCACATTGCCCAACTGTGTATCTGTGTGCGTGCAGCTTAAACATGTGTAGAAAATACCTTCCTACAAATTTGTTTCTCTGTAATTTCAGTCATGAAACTGAAACAACAAACTACATGATTGTTATGTAATAAAACAGGATCCAGCTTTGCAGGAAATGTGCTTAGTTAGTCTATTTTCGCACACAACTCTACCACTCTTGTGTCTGTGGGTAAACATGTGGCATTAAAGGCCAAAAATTGATGTTCAACCAAAAAACCTCCTAAAAACCATTCTTCCTTCCCCATGTGTACATGCCTACATGCAACTGTGATTGATTTGATAGTTGTGTTACCAAGCAGTACATCTATACCTAATGAAGTGGCTGGTGAGTGCAGCCAGCTGAGTTCTCACACCAGGACAGTCTATGCAGAGCCATAAATCTATAGTCCAGAGTAAAAATATGTGATTCTGTGGTGAAATGTCCCTTTACGTTAGAATCGGCTAATCTCCTGCAGGCTCCAGTTTCATGCAAACTCACAGACACAGTGTTGTTCCTATCGTGTGATTCTGGAACAGAAAGTGATAGTTTTCTTAAAATAAACCCGCATCTTTACTTCTGCAGAGGCTGATCTCTTGGTTTAAAGTTAAATTATCCCAAACCTGACAATCTGACTAATAATCCTGCCCGAGCAGTAACACATCGACCTGTTTTCACCAGCCCTACCTGAGATTATGTACCTTACATGTTTAGTGCATATTTCCACTCCTTCACATATTTTTGCCTCATAAAGAGTAAAGGCTGCATGTTATGCTCCTTATCTCTATTTTATCTTTAAATTCTTAACTGCAGTACCAAGAAGCTTCTAACCCGCATGTTATCTGGATTCGTAATACTGAAAGAAAATAGGAGAACCTGCTGCCGAGGTTTCTATAACATTTATGTATGTGATACATTTCCTGTCAGGCACAGCGTGAGGGCGGTGTTATTAAAATTCAGAGTTTACTCGGAGGTGTTTCTCTGTTTGCAGGTGAAAGAATATTTGAAGCTGGAGTACGAAAAAGGGGGGAAGCCGCGGGACGACCCTTTCTACGAGAAGCTTATAGACGATATCTTCTACAAGAACGACGACGACAGAGATGGCGTGATCAGTGCGAAGGAGTATAACATTTATCAGCACGATGAGCTCTAACACTGTTTGGTTTTTTTTAGTTTGTGTTTTATTTAGAGAGGAAACTAAAGGGAATACACACACACACACACACTTCCACTGTTAGATGTGTACACTTTTTCAGTCACTTTCCGTCAAACAGACTCACCACTTCTTCTTCATCTGGGGGTTTCCCGTTTTTCCCGCAAACCCTTTTTAACGTGTAAATTCAGGCCTGCAGAAGCGAGCGTGTGAGGGAGTTTCTTCCTCTTTAGCGGTCATTCTCACCCATTTTGTCTTTGTAATGATTTGAAAACATTTGCAGTGGAAATCATGGGCCAGTGTTCTGTTACCTGTTTCCCACTGAAGTGAAGCCAGTTCTGCCTTTGAGAACCAGCCCACATCATCACTGGTATGAGTACCCTTCATTCCAGTCTTTCTAGACTGTGTAAAAGATGGACTTAGCTACTCTGAAATCGGCCGTTGCTACTGCTGGTCCACTTACTTTTTTTAAGGACTGACCACAGCAAAAGCATCCTGAAAGACCAGCTTCAGTTTGGTGACAGTCTGTGCATTTTACAGCTCAAAACTTTGACTGAAGAGCTTGGAAACCCCATAACTCTTAATCTGATTCATAATCGATGGTCAGTCCTTGAAAAAGCAGGTGGACCAGCACAATCCTACACACTGTGATCAGGAGCTCTTTGCATGTTTGCCAATAAAGTCTTTGAAATTTATAAAATGTTAATGGCTGCTCTTTACTAGAAACAAGTTAAAGCTGAAGCATGCCCATGATTTCACAGGGCCTGTCTTTGTGAAACCACAGGGAGCGCCCTCTGGTGACTGCTGAAACAAATGCAGGTTTAAGGCACTTGCAGACCATTTTCTATACAGTCTGTGGTTTCTAACAGAAGTTTGGGCTGAGGAGGAAACATCTGAGGGCTGCTTCCGGTGGAAAATGGGTAAAAGAGGCCCCCCAATGTTCAGTAGTGACATGGAAACACTAAATGGGATTAAAATTCTGGGGATCAGGGCCTTTTTCCACGAAGCAATCTTTTCCTTATCTGGCTTCACTTAACCTAATCAGGCTAGGCAGCTATCGTCTCGATAAGTCATCCTGGGGTTTATCAGTCTAGGTATGAGTATACTCACATGAAAGAGCCAGGATATGACCACTCATGAACGTGCATAGATGTATTGGCAGAAGAAAGAGCTGTATGGTAGTAAAATACTGAAAACTCAGAGCTGTTCCATTAAGACAGAAGATTATTTAGTTGTTCCGTTAAATTAAGTTGTTTGGATGCACGTACTACAGTCTCAGCCTTATTCTTTCATTTGTAACCTGCACTGTTAAATGTTCTGAGAGCAAGAAAAGAATAAATAGAAAAACAATTCAAACTGGCAAAAAGGTCAAGCCTTTAAGGTGTGCAAGCGCATGGCTTAGCCGCCCTGTTTTACTATCCTAAAGCTTTCAGAACAATAAAGTCGACTTTGAATTGTTTGTAGCAAACAGGCATAAAGGCGAGTAATAAATTTGCTTCCAAGAATTTGCATTTCTTACTTAAGCTCATCAGATAAAGACAAAAACTTTAGACTGTCTTGTTGTTTGCACTCCGAGGTCTGAGGGATCTTCTGGGAATGGTGACAGATTTCCAGGAGACCTGATTGGTCAGAAGGTGGTGATTTCATACCTGCAGCATAGGTTACCATGGCAGTGCACTCATGGTAGAAGAGAACTGCTGAAAACCTCTAACTTTAACCTAAAGTTACTTGCTTTGTAGGATAGGCTGAGCTCCAAATGTTGTTTTAGGGCAGATTTTTCCTTTAGGAAGCACACAGCACATAAAGCTGAGCGAGCTCGAGTTCACTCTGAAAGTAAGAACATGTGCAGCACCTGTGAAAATGTGCAAACACCACTATATATTTTGCCATTTAAAGTTTTTTTTTTTCTTCAAGTTTTCTGAACTTTGACTCAACTTTCAGCCAAAACCGAAGGATTGCACAACGTCCTGCAATCAGCCATGTGATAAAGTCTTTTAACACGAACACGAGAACAAACAGCTCTGAGGATCCCGGCTGCCTCCAGGCCTCACAGCTCCCCGGATCAGCAGTTTCTCTCAAACACCACGTCTGTAAACATCTGTGTGTAAAAGAATGAACTGTGACACACGTGAACATAACTGATAATAAAATTCTGTTTTTTTGGTCTTGATGTGGTCAGATCTGTGTTTGTGTGTACGCAGAGGGAACAGACGAACGAAGAGGAGAGAAATCTGTATTCAGCCTCCTTAATATGGAGGACTGAGAGTGCCAAAATCCTAAATAAATAAAAAAAGCACCTCACTAATAAATCAATAGGGCACAAAATATCCATCTAGCTACTGAAACGTTTATAAATAAATATGAAAACATTTAAAAGTTTTTTAAATAAATAAAAAAAGAAATAAATTTTTTATAAAAACAGTTTCAGAAAAAATATTTAATAATAAATATCTGTATAATGTCCTTTTTAGATACAGTACTGTTATACACTCTGCTTTGGGAAATCACAGTGACTTCATCAGTTGGTGATCTTCATCTTCATGGGCGGCAGCCTGATCGCGGCGGCCTTCACCTCCGCTGTGATGTCAATGCCCAGCGGGGCCCTGCAACACAGCATCAATGAGCCAGTGTCGATTTAACCAGACGGGTGGGGGGAGAAAACATTTTAGAAAGAAAACTTAAAAGAATAATAAAATAAGCCTCATGAATAAATAAACTGACTTTGGCTCGTAGCAAACGTCAACATCTGGAGGCAGGATCCCTTTTCTTTCTCTCAGCCGCTCCACACCGTTCCTAGTTTTAAAAATGAAAAATAAGGAAAATATTTTTCTCATCCTAATCTAAGAAAATTAAATCCAATTGGCTGACAGGACAGTAAACGCACCATGCAATCATCACTCCGTTGTCGGTGCAGAACTTTGCGGGAGGGCAGATCAGATGCAGACCGGTCATCTCCGTGACAATCGTCAGAGCTTTTCGGATGTACTGGTTGCTCGCAACTCCCCCAGAAAGCACCTAAACGTAAATCAATGAGGACTGGTAAAGGACTGGTATTACTCTATATTCTTTTCACTGTGAACACATTATAAGAAAGCAGCACAAACAGAGACATGTTTATTAAATCTATGGAAGAAATCTTTGGCTCCTGAGGATTATTTGTACAGAAACTGACCTCATTACCAGAAATTTAGATCTTGTTTAAATTTTTGGTAATGTTTGTAACAGGAGACAAAATAAGGTAAAGTATAATAAGTAACGATCCTGAGAGTGAAAGGTGAATGTGACTATAGAAAGAAAAGTTAAAGCACTTTAAGCTCAGGAAGCTTTAAAATCACTTAAAAAACAAACAAACAAAACACCTGGGGAAAGATTTCAGCTTTGCATGATTCACAGTTCAAAATAATCCTTCTTTGAGACAATTTTCTTATGATTGGCTGAAGGGTGGGGATATCCCAGCAAACTCACCAAGGTGGGGCTGCTGGGTGGCAGCAGGCCGTTTGCCTTGCAGAAAAGGATGGCGCGGTGTGTGCGCTTCGCCAGGTGGGCGGCGACGGTGTGCTGAGTGGCAGCCGCAATATCATTCACACATTTCAGCAGCGTCCCCTCTTCCACACCTACAGAGGGAGGGGAGGAGAGCCTAAAGGTCAGAGGTGAATCACTGCTGCTGCAGGCATTACGGGAGAAACGGGACTAGTACCTTCTTCTGCCTCTTTTTTCATTATCGTCATCGTAATCTGATTTCTGAGTCCAGCGAAGGAAAAGCAGCAGTCGTGCGTTTGTCCCATCGGCGTCCTGAAAGAGAACTTTGTCCTGTCGCCATCCCGAGCGAGCAGCTCTATGGCCTGGCCTCCGCTCAGCGAGGAGCACTGCGGGTGTTTGACGAGGGACAAACGTCTCGCCACCTGTAGGTCACAAAAGAGTTTCATCTTCATGGAGAAAGAACTGAGGCTGTTGGTGTTTCTCAAACTCCCAGCACCTCTCTCGCTTTGATCTCATGTGGACTGGACCATTGAAACTCCTCTTTCTGCCAGTATACCGATATTTAACTACACGTTTAATCAATGAAATATCTTGAGAAATCTGTCAGCATGTCTCTTTGGGCTTAAATTGTAAGAAGCAAATGTGTAAAATTACACAAATCTATCATTTACCATTTGTAAACCATTGGGGAGGTAAATATCTCCCCAATGGTTATATATGAAGACTGAAAAAAGAAAATATTTTTGTCTCCTTCTCAGTGTTGCTCTTATTGTGAAAGGCCTCAAGGTTCTCTCATTGATCCTATCTGAGCCCAGCCTCTCCAGTGGTCCCTATCCTGGACCACTTTCATGTAAAACACACTATGGATGTGAAAAATCAGGATTTTGTCTTTTGGAAGTGAAAGATTTTATCAACTTTTGTGCTTTAGATTTTGTGGACTCTCCAGTATCCCAAATCCTAATCTGTCTCCCTGTGTCTGAGTCTGTCTGACAGCAGGGTCTCTAACACCTCCTCTCAGTCTACAGTCACCATAGCAACCGGTCCCCACAGGTGTGTGTTGCAATGTCACAAAACTAATTCAACATGTGGACGACACCTTCATAACTTTACAAAGGCTGGGTTAATGACCTCAGACCTGTAGCCCTCACCCCCACTCTGATGAAATGCTTGTGAAGGTCCGAACACACATCTTCACTTCCTGCCACCCTGGACCAACAGGTCAAGACCGCCCTCTGTGCTGCACTGACACACCTGGAACATCATGGGTCGTGTATGAACGCTGTTGTTAGTCTCAAATGTGAGACTTCTTAACAAAGTGATCACAGGCCCTTACAGAAGGGACTTGTATGTGTGTGTTTCGTTACTTACAAATAACAGCATTCTAGTCTATCCTAAACATGTAAATTAGTTTTGGATGTCATTACGGTCTCACTTTATCTAGAGTATCTCCGGGAGCTTCATCCAGAGCGTGACCCAAAAGCAGGAAGTCATCGACTCCCCGGGCCACAGCGAGGAGTGAGTGGCCTCCGGACACGAGCAGCACCAGGAAGGGGAAGCTGACGGACTGAAGCATCCTCACAGTCAGGGCGTGGGCCTCCATGTGGTGGATGGGGATGAATGGCTTGTTGTGCTGCCTCACGAACCGCTGACTGAACTCAAGCCCGACGCCCAAGCTAAGGGCCAAACCGGGCTTCACTGTGGTGGCAACAGCGGCCAACTGGCTTGGGGTCACGCCGCTCCTCTCCAAAGCCTCCTGGACCACATACTGTATGTTCTCCCTGTGGAGCTGCTGGGCCACAGTGGGGATGATGCCTCCAGTCCTGCAAGTTTGAGAACATGTCAGGCTATTCTGTTTATCCATGATGATGACTGCCAGGTTTTTACAGCCCTCACAAGCAGTGACCTTGCCCTCTGACACCTACCTGAGATGCACCTCCTTCTGTGAATGTAGAGACTCTCCCAGTATGGCGCCTGTCTCATCCAGCACAGCAGCTCCCGTGTCATCACAGCTTGTCTCGATGCCCAGAACCAGCCTAGAGCAGGAAGCAGTGTGACGGAGTGTGTATCTGAGCTGCAGCAGTGTCAGAGCCTTCACTTTACTGCGGAACATCTTCCCGAACCAGTCACACCTGTGAGGACAAGCAGGTAAAACCTCAGGATGACTTCACAGCAGTTCCTCCAGACTTTAAACTAACATAATAGTAAGCCACGAATACGTTCTTTGAGTTCAGGAAGCATGTTAAACAACTGTATCTGTCCAGTAAAACGTGGGTTAACCCACGTAAGTTTCTGTCCTGCTTCGTCTCGCTGTGTTACATGTAAATAATTCCGACTATCCCAAACTCTGTGATTAAAGACACAAACCTGAGAACAAAAAGGCGAATCAACAAATTTGGCATTAATACTACTTAAAACATTTCTATAAACTCAATAATAGAAACCGTATTTCGAAAAAATAAGGCACAGGTCCAAAAAGTCGACGCTTCTTTCTCTTCCGGACATTTTATTTCGGTGCACAAACGCGTTATCGCGGATGGAGTCGGGCTGTTGGGATTTTACCTGAAGAAACGGAATTTTCATCAGATTATTTATGTCTAACCAGGTAAATCAGGTTCTTCTGCGTGCTCTCGGTCGGAGTGTGCCGTTTTTAAAGTTCCTGCAGGTATCGAAGAGCCTCTTAAACCGGAATTATTTTTGAAATCGCCTGTTTTAGTACAGCAAACTCCGTTGCCTTTGGGGCCACACAGAATGTCGGATTTCTGTCTCGCGGTAAATGATTCAGGAAATAAAAATGTAAACAGCAGGTTTTTGTGATATTGATGTGAAAGGTAGGATTTCTTTTACAAAGGCAGAATATTCATAAGAATTTAACTGACTTAAAACTATTGTCTATCTATCTTTCTTTCACGGAGTCATGAACTTAGGCAGCGCTGTTTTAGCAATTAATTTAACGAGCAATTACACACACACACAAAATGACTTTAAAGGTTCGTGTTGTTGTTTTTTACTGACCAAAAATCATCGGATTTGGATGTCGAGAAAAAAGTTTTTACGACACTAGAGCTCGCGTGACCCGCGACTTTAAAAGCAGCATCGTTTGCAGTTTTTGGTAATTTACTACTTGTAGTAAATCGATCTCTTTAATCCCAGAATTTCCTGTTTTACTTTTTAAGTTTACAACTTTAACTTCATTTTTCATTTTATGAATATAAATCTGAATTTTAAAGGAAGTTTAAGTCTAAGGGGAAATAAATCTCAATGATGATAAAATTGTAATTTTAGAGAGAAAACATGAGAATGCAGCAGAGACTATTCATCTTTACTTCTCATTAATTTAGTATAAAAATAACTGAAAATGTACCTTTTGAAAATAAAATAGATGTATTCAATTTATTTTAATAAACTTAGTTTAAAAAAAAAAGTTTAATTTAATATAAATATTAGTGAACCACAGAAAGACTGCTTTATTATTTTTATTTATTTGTTCTGGGTTTTAATGAGTTTCATGTTAACTTTCTTAAGGAGGCATGGAGCGCCCAGCATGTATTTTGGAGGAGTTGAAGCAGTTTGTTGTAAGCGAAGCTCCGCCCACAGCGTATTATGTTCCAGATTTCATATCCGAGGACGAGGAGTCGTACCTACTTCAGCAGGTCTACAGGTCTCCAAAGACTAAGTGGACTCAGCTGTCGGGCCGGAGGCTCCAGAACTGGGGGGGGTTACCGCACCCCAAAGGCATGCTGGGAGAGCGGCTTCCCGATTGGCTCCAGACGTACTGTGAGAAGATTTCGTCTCTGGGCGCGTTCAGTGGGAAAACGGCCAATCACGTGCTGGTGAATGAGTATAAACCAGGAGAGGGAATCATGCCCCATGAGGACGGGCCGCTGTACCACCCCACCGTCACCACAATTAGCCTGGGCTCTCACACCCTGTTGGACTTCTATACGCCGCTCAGCAGCGCTGAGGGCGCCACACCACAGACAGAGGAGAGCCGCTTCCTGTTCTCGCTTCTGGTGAGGCCACGAAGCCTTCTCATCCTGCAGGATGAAATGTACCAGCGCCTCCTTCATGGCATCCACGGGCGCGAGCAGGACACGCTGACCAAGAAGGTGGTGAACCTGTCTGCCGCTGGGGCGGAACCGGGCGAGGACCTGAACCGAAGCACCAGGGTGTCTCTGACCATACGGCACGTGCCCAAGGTCATCAAGACGAAGCTGATGCTGGGAAAGAGATGAAGAGCGATAGAGCCGACACTACAGCACAGTGATGGAGTTTTAGTTCAGATGGATTCACTGAGTGAATATTAAAAGGATTTTAGCATCTGTGTGTAAAACGACCAGAACTGATCACCATTGAGTCTTTAAGTTTTATGTTTTAATCAATTATTCTGATCCACTTTCACACATGGAATAATTTATTTGGAGTTCATCAGATGTTTGTTTATGTGACAGATGAAAATAAATACGACCATAAGCGGTGTGTGTACCGTGGGTTTGCTTACAAACACATCCACCAGTCTGTTAGTCTGTCTTAGTAAAGTGATGTACCGCCATGTGCTGCCAGCAGGGGTGTCAGACACAGTTTAAAAGTCCAGCAATTCAATTCAATTCAATTCAATTCAATTCAAGTATTTATTGTCATTGTCAAGAACAATGAAATTATGTTTGGAGCTTTCTACAACAAATAATAATAAATACTAAATTCCCCTTAGACCCAAGTGTGACTATTTAACCCAGTGTGACTTCAGTGCAATGAGACGATCCTTAGCAAAAACATGAGAATATGACAGGTAATGTTCATGGGACATTCAGACAAAGACCTGAGAAATATGACAAAGTGCAACAGTGCAACCCGTTCAATTACTGTACTGTGAGATATGATAATTGTCTATTTTTCAGACCAGTTCACTGCTATTAATAAGTTGGATATGGTTATTGTCCGTGAGAGGGGGGGGCAGAGAGGGGAGGGGGGGCAGAGTTCAGGAGCCTCACAGCCTGTGGATACAGGCTGTTGGCCAATTTGGACGTTCTGGCCTGTATGGACCTGTACCTTCTCCCTGAGGGCAGCAGGTGGAAAAGGTGGTGCGCAGGGTGATGTTGGTCCCGCAGGATACTGTGCACCCTCCTCAGACAGCGAGTGGGGAAGATGTTGCTAATCTCTGGCAGAATCGTTCCAATAATTCTGCCAGCTTCTTTCACCACCCGCTGGAGTGCTTGCTGGTCGGCCTTGGTGCAGCTGGGGAACAGAGGCCGGATACTCAAAGTGCCGACCTTTAAAGTCACACAGGTCATGCAAAACATTCATTAGAAGTAGTGGACAGAGTCATTAAACATGCACGGCCATTCCTGAGGTTTTACGTATCAGCAGGTCTTAAAATTATTTAAATAGATGAGCAACAAAACAAGACACATTACACCGTCTCATTATTTAACAAAAACTGAACCAAAGTGAAGAAACAGTGCTGTGAAAACTCGGTATGTCCTCATCGCTTCCACACAAATTCAGAATAACTATTGTCTGGAGCATTCAGACAATCCAACAATCTTCCCAGGAGTGGATACCCCAACACATTCACTCCAAGGTCAGACTGAGAAATACTTAGAGAAACTGAAAAAAATCCAAGAGCTCCATGTTGGATCCAACCGGCTTCAGGCAACTAAAGGTTAAAGTTCAAGACTGAAGAAATATGCTTTGTTTGGAAGGGTTACCTGGCGAAAGCCTTTTCTCTCTAAAAAGAACATGGCAGCACGGCTTAGGTTAGCAAAACTGCATCTGAGCAATGTCAGAGGTCTGTGCATAAATGAATGTCTGCAAACGCCAGAGAACTGAAGTCAACGCTGTAAAGAAAGGGTGGGCCGAAGTTCCCCCACAACAATATGAAACACTTGACCAGAAAAGCATGACTTCAAGTTTTGGCTATTAAATGGGGATTTAGTTTTTCCCAGAACTGCAGAAAATCCTGTGTCTGACACGCCATCACATAAAGGGAGTTAAACAGAAAGACTGAAACATTTTGGAGGTCAGAGTGACGTGGACCCAGAGATACTCGAGACACAGTTTTGATTAAATGAAGAAACATGAATGAACTTCAGTTTGAGTTTTCATGTTTTATTGTTGATATCAACGAGAGATAAAAGAAATACAAAAACCCTCACTGTACCTTTTAATTTGTCACGTGCATACAGGTTTGTTTCCTAGTTAGGAACTACGTAATGGAGATGGTATCATATGTAGGTTGTCCACCAGGGGGCAGTGTTTACATATTTACTTTAAAGTGCTACTTCCCTGTTATTTATATTTGTCATAAGCTCAATCTGAGAGGATGGCTTTAAATCAATAATAATAATATTCATTTTTAATTATTTATTAAATAAAGATTTGCAGTTTTTTTTTAAATAAACAGGGCTTGATTTATGGGGAAAAAAAAATGTCAATATCTCTATCTTCGCTCCCACCACACTGAGAAGGTTAAAAACATTGAAGGTTGGAGGGAAACCCTGCAAAGATGATTTTTGGGGGAGCCGTCCCTGCTGGAAACCAGGTTCGATGAGTAACTGAAGGTTTTCTCATGTGCTAACAGGATGATACTGGGAAATCAGAGCCGCCAATGAAGCGCTGGAAAGGCTCGCCGTGTGATGTCGACTCCTGGGTCGCCCTTCCAGTCCTGTCAGATGAGCAGTCGCAGGATGTCGAGCTGGTGGAGGTGTTCGCTGCGCCCATCCTCGACAAGAAGGAGACATCTCGGCTCGTCAGGGAATTGAACAGCCTCTGCCCGCTGAGGGGCCTTCAGCACGTTAAGAGGGTGCGGCCGTGCAGGGAGAAACCCCACCCCCTGGAAGTCCTCGTGTGCCTCGTCAGTGATGTGCCACAAATGCAGGTGGTTAGTATTGACTCTCTGCTGCCCTCAGGTGGAGTAAACTGCAATGGGTTGGGTGAGCCTTTTGTGGTTAAGGTTCCCGCCCGTGCCCCTTTGACCCGACCCCAGTTTGAGTTAGCGAGCCAACACTGGCCCACGTCCTTTCATGAGGACAAGCAGGTGACAGTCGCCCTGAGAGGAGAGCTCTTCAGCCGCCATCAGAAGGAAAGGATGCACGCCTACATGGCGTCCGCTGTGACTGCAGCCAGAGATGGAGGCATGGCGGGGATGGAGGCCATCGGGGCTGTGGTGGTTGACCCAAAGACAGAGAGGATCATCGCAGTCGGCCACGACTGCAGATGCAAGCACCCTCTTCATCATGCTGTCATGGTCGTCATCGACCTTGTAGCTCGGAGTCAGGGTGGTGGGGTTTATGGTTTTGACAGTTACCCCGCCTGCAGGTTTACTTCGGCGAGCTCAGTTCAGACGGAGGCCCAGACGGAGAACGGCACTCAGCCGTACATTTGCACTGGGTACGACCTTTATGTGACCAGGGAACCTTGTGTGATGTGTGCCATGGCCCTGGTTCACTCTCGGATCGGTAGGGTTTTCTACGGAGTCGCTTCAGCTGACGGGGCGTTAGGGTCAAAGTTCAAAATCCACACTCAGAAAGATCTGAACCATCGATTCGAGGTGTACAGAGGAGTTCTAAGCAGGGAGTGTGAGGATCTAAACAGCATGAATGACCACATCAAAAAGGACCGAGGAGAATGAAGCCAACTGTTTATTACACCTTGGAAATGAATTTCAAACTCAGACACAAAAGAGAAGCCAGCTACATTTTCTCTAACGGCCTGCAGGGGGCAGCAACTCTTTGGACGCTGTAAGACTTCTGATCCTGTAGAAGTCTATGAGAAGACAGCCACGTCTCCCTTTGGTTTGTCAGCTCCGAAAACATGTTCCTGATGAGTTAAATCAAACATTCAGTCCAGTTAAATTATGATCATGACTGGAGTCAGAAATGAGGATTAATCAGGACATGCTCGTTATATAAAGACCTGTTAATCACAAGTCTGTAAAATGTTATTGCAAAGCTTGTTTTATTTTTTAAGCTGAGATAAACTTCAACATCTACAGAGTTCGTTATTCCTTTGCAGTTTGTTGTAAGATCAGAGATCCAGTGAGAAATTTTTTATTAAATTTAACATCAAAACCCAGAAAAGCAACTTGTGTATTTGTCTCCATCTAGTGGTCGATTAGATTTACTGCAAATTGGTTCACTCTTTACCTTCAAAGCATATCGGAACATCAGCTCTGCTTTCGCCTGGAAGCTTCTTCTCACAGCTGCCCACACGGAGAGATCTTTAGAGATTTTATTACGCCACAAAACCACTACCAACAGCAGATATTTCAATCGAAACACCCAATGCAGCTCTTTAGAGATCAAGATGTGGATGTTAGATCTTACTCAATTTTCCCTCAAAGGTCCCAAAATATTTAATCACACATGTATTTAAAAAGCAGGAAAGACCTCACAGGGAAACATAATAAAGGCTAAAAGAGACAAAATTCAACAGCTAAATGTATTTTTTTTTTTTAAAAACAAACAAACTGGTAAACAGTGCCCCTGGTGGTTGAAGTTATAGCTACATTTTGCAGAAGGTGGTTACCAAAAGTACCTTTAATGTGTCTGAGCTGGAGTGGAAGCATATAGAGAGAGGATGTACATGCACCTACAGCCAATTAACCCTCAAATGGATGTCTTTGGACTGTGGAAATTGCAGTACAGATTTACGACACTGATAAGTGATTGAACGGAGTCAAAACCTACATTAAACCAGTGTACTGATTTATTTTCCAACTTATTATGACGTGGAATGCTTTCATACAGAAAATGAGCTGATATTCTTCCTACAAATACAAAAAACAAAACAGAAATCCTGAAAACTGAGTGCATCCTTATTCTACATCCTCGCTGGTGTTTTCGGCCTCCTTTGTGGCGACATCAGCTTCGGTGTCTTTTTCGGGCTCTGGCTGCTCTGAAGGTTCGGGCTGAGATTCCTCCATTGGCTCCTCTGCTGGTTCTGGTTCAGGTACCGGGGTCTCAACCTCCGACTCCACCTGGAGAAAATCACAAGCATTAAACAACTACGCACGAATGGCATGCAGGGCCTTAACCAGTCCAGCCACTGTCACGGTTATTAAAGACATGAGAATAAATTGTGACAGTGCCAGAGTGTCTCTTTCTGGATTAGTACTGGAATCGTTTTTATTTTAGCTAATGCTGTGATTTTAGCCTTTCCTTTGCAAATTTTAGCTCATAGAAATGTGGTGTTTGACAGGGTTTTCACATATTTCACTGTAACTTGATTATTTAAGCTCAACTGACATACTTTCAGAGTGTATAAAGAATGTTACTAACTTTCCACGGTTAAACTTCTGATTATTTGAGCTACATTTTCTGACTTTCCCGAGCTGGATCAGCAGTGAAGTTAAGTTGTAAGTAAGTTACTGGAATAAGGTGGCTTACAGTTAGTTAGTTTTTTAACATTATTACCATTTAAAACCAAAGTATTCCTGTTTAGCCTTTTCAGTGGTCTACTTCCTGATCTAGTTATTATTTTACCTGATTTGTGCTTGTTTAATTAATTTTAATGTGTACATTTTATTTTATTTTTAAGACTTTTGTTGATCTTTATTATTTTATTAACACTCCTTTTCTTTTATCATTGGTTTTTCATTGTTACTCTTAAATAAAATTTTGCTTTCTTACATTCAGTTTTAACTAAACTTAAATTCAGTCGTGCAGTGCAATAAAAAACTCCTCACATCACAGCAGGTTATAGTTGCTTCACAACCTCAAACATCTGACCTTTTGTATTATCTGCAATCTAAATTAATTCTGGTGCTTAAGCCATTTTTTAAAGCCTTTAGAGCCTTTAACTCCTCGTAGTTTCCTTTTTACCTGTGAGATATTAAGCGTCTCTTCCTGTATTGCTGGTTCAGACTCTTCTTGCTCCATCGGCTCTTCTTCATCTTTCTGAGTGACGGGCTCTGGCTCGACTATCGTTTCGGGCTCTTTTGGTGTCTCTTCCACAACCGAAGGAGCTGGAGCTGCTTCCATCTGTAGGAAGATGTCTCGTTAAATTAATTATTGAGATAATGGAGCCAAAAGGTAAAAAGCTGGCTGACCAGAAATAAATCAGCATTGTTCTACAGGAATGTAATTTTTACAGATTGGAGATGGGCGATATGTTTATAAACTGCCCTAATTCAAGACATTCAAAAATCACCTGTAGCTCTTGATCCGTTACCTCTGTCTCTACGACTGGCTCTGCAGGCTTTGGCTCTGGTTTTTTATTTGCTTCCAGGACCGCCATGATGGACCCAGGGATGTGCGCTTGCTGTGTAACACAGAGAGAAAAAAGAAAGAAGGTTGAAAAGAAAGTTCGGGGTGAATTAAAATGTTCAGAGGTGTGTAAGTGTGGAAGCAGCTGTCACCTGGTGAGGTGTGAAGGAGTGGACGTGCTGCAGAAGAGGCGCCCTCATCTCCGGGCAGCGCTCGAACACGCTCGTGAGCTGAGCGGGCGGCAGCTGTAAGAGCACACTGAACGACTGCGGCTTTGTCCTCTGGCAGCACTTCACGAATCCCTCCCACACCTTTGGATACTTCCACACCTGCAGGGCGAAATAATAGGAAGAAGATTAGCTTCAGCAGGTGATCTTCTCCGGTTTCCTGCGAGATCAAAATGTCGCTGACCTGCTTGACGATGAGGCGGGAGAGGATGTTCATCACGAAGCCGCCCAGTCGGGGGTACATGGTGAGAGACTGGATGACAGTGCGCATGAGCAGCATGGGGAGGGGGTTCTGCTCCATCAGCTGCTGCATCACCACTGCCAAAACTTCAGATGTGTACACGTTCTTCTCGCCGAAGCAGAGGTTGGTAGCTGTCGGGCAGATGCTGAAGATTAAACGCTGACAACGATTTGTTTGTCCAAGAGCAACACATTATGTTTGAGGACTCACTGACCTTTTATGATGGACTTCATGTCACATTTGGTTGAGTCTATGTTGTGTAAGGCGATGAGGAGGTCGCCTGGAGTGAGCGGGGACACGGATGAACTCCCTTCACCTGCAAAGCACAAGAAAGTCTAATCTCAGTCCACTACAGGAGGTGTGACGAGACAGAAAAGTGATGAAAGGCTCTTACTGTGCTGAGTCCCCAGCAGCCTGTTAAAGACCTCCTTCACTACGATCGGGTTCAGTTTGATAAGTTTGGGCAGAGCCTGGATGACTTCGTTCTGCACAAGAAAAAACAAAAAACCCGAGTGAAAAACCCCCCAAACTTGACAGGAAACGGTTCACTGTAGGTGTTCTCATAGCACACGTTCCACAATCCAAATATGGAGGCCAAAAGAACTCAAAATAACAATATTATCTATAAATTAATCTTTTAGTCGTGTCTTTTTTTTGCTAATTAAGTACAGTCAAAACAGAAATGTAACAAGGTGGAAGGAGGCTCTATAACCAGAAACATTATGAGCTCTGATGATGATATCCTTCACTTTGCTGTTGCTCAAAGTTAGAGGGAATTCCTTTATGACTTCATCTCACAGGTGAGCTCTGATATTTACCCGTGGTGTATCTAAATCCTGTTCTTATCTTCAGCAACAACAACTATTGTGGTCATCTCATTGGCTTTACTTACCGACAGTGTGTACGCACAAATCAGAGATTTATCAATGTTTTCGTACCTGAATATGTTCAAATTTAGAAGTTCCTCTGACCATGTGTACGAACAGGCGAAATCCTGGCTGTCTTAAGAAGCTTAAATAAAACCTTTTAAAATGAATACTACAACTACTAATAATTATTTTTGACATTTGGTCATTATTTACAGTTTTCCAAAATATATATATAAACCACAAAAAAAGGCCTAAAAATTATAATTAAATAAAAAGTAAAACAAACCGTAACCAAAACAAAACACCAAAGGTGGCCCTGAGTGTGTTCATGAACAGCTACAAAGCCACCTGTCGTCATTCACCTGATGATGAAGAATAATCATTACCTTTTCCAGCCCGTTAATGACGGGGATCAGGAATCGAACATCTGGCACTCGCTTGTGGTAAAGGTCCCTCACCCTCTCCACCAGCTCTGGAGATGGAGGCACTGAGCGGAGGGAGAAAAATTATGTTACCCATCAGCAGAAGAATGGGGGCGTAGTCAACTGGATTCTGCGTTTCCTGTTCTTACCTTTATCTGTGAGAATGTGCAGGCATCGAGTGACCAGAGTCTCCGCTCCTTTAGGACAGTTTTCGACCAAAAGCAGCAGCTCAGGAGAGTTCATGCCCATCCCACGGATCTACAGAAACAAAGAACAGAAGAGGACTTGATAATAATATTCAGAAAGAGGAGCATTACTTCTTACTTACAGCAGCCATGCCGCTAATTATACAAACTTTGAGTCTTGATATAAATTAATGGTAGATCACAAATCCGAAAAGGGCTTGAAATGAAAGTTAGGAGTGACTTACAGGCTGCTCGATGGCTCGAAGCACGCTGCGTTTGATGTCAGCGATGGCCTCGGTGTAGACGCTGGCGAGTTCGTGGACCAGCCGGTGGTTCAGAGGAAGCAGGGAAAGGTAGAGGAACAGACACTGCCTCACAGTCTCTTCAGTCCAGGGAGCAGCCACCTCTGCCTCAGCAAAAAACACAGAGTGGAGGTCAGAAAAGTCTGAAAAGCTATAAACGACTCACTCAATAAGCACCTAAAATGCTACACTTACACACAATGTATATAAAAAATAGACTTAGCCACTGTGACATCTCCTGATGGTTTTGTACACCACACTTGGACACCTTAAAGTCAGCATTTAGGCTGCTATAATGTTGGTTTTTTGGAGCCAGACGTGGCCATATTTGTACAAAATGGTAAAGTGCTAGCGGGCTATTTGCTAATTAGCGAATGCTAGCAAGCTTGTTTTTGTTTTTCACTTAAACTGAAGCAGAAACAGTGAACAAATTTATTTGTTGTAGCCATTAAAAATGCTCCAAAAAGCATCAACAGCACAAAAAGTTCTAGTTCAGATTTAATGAGTGGTCACGTTAAAGTGACCACGCCCCTAACTTTAAGCTGGGCTGCTGAGTGCATGCTGAAGGCAAACCTGTGTCTTTGTCGGCCCCGAAGAGCAGAGACGGAGGGTTGGGGTGAACCAGGAGCTGCAGGTAGTTCAGAGCAAACTTTTCGATGTAGTCCCTGAGCTGGTCCTTCTCGTACATGCGCTTCAGAAAAGCCAAGGCAGTGGTTCGCACCTGAGAAAAAAAAAAAAGCAAAAATAAATTAAATTTTCTTTTAAAAACACTACCCGAGGGAATTTCAGGGTGAAGATGCGAGCACCACCTTCTCCTTTTCATGGGAGCTGAGATCCAGGAGCACGTGCAGATACTGAAACTGCCTTGAAGGACGTTTGACGATGAGCTCCTTCAGCGTCGTCATGCCCAAATACACCCGAGACTGAAACACAGGTCACAGTTAACAGGAAGTTAACTACACTCCAACAAACCCAACAATCCATAGATATATATACACACATGGTTCACCACCTTACTTGGCGCTGCTTTCTGAGGTTTTAATGGGAGAAGCGGCGAATCAGCGCTTCATCACAATGCGTTTTTTGTTTTTCACACATTTCAACAAGATAAAACTGATGAAACAAAGCTGATAAATATCGTCCAATCACATCACTATATGCCATCATATCCACCCATGTCAGTCAACAGGAGCATTATAGTTGTGCCACCATTTACCTCATCCTCACAGTAACGCCGTATGACTTCTAGCGCCGACTCTGTGATGATCGGCGCCTCCAGCACCAGTTTGGTGAAAAGTCTGAAACAGTCAAAAACCAGCTGGTAACTCAATTGAAAGCGGGTTTAGCAATAGAAGATCTATTCAGTTCAATTTTATTTCTATATCTGTGCTAGAAACTAGATTTGTTCTGTGCAAATATTAAAAGCGCTTCTTCCTGTCCCTGCCTTTCACAATAAAAGCCCTTGACATATTATCTGTGTGACAGTGAACCAAACAGGAGGAGATTTTAGGGTTAAAATACATTTCTATGTTTTACTTATGAAATTCAAGAATTGTTTTTTTTGTTTTGGTGACAAACATCACCAAAACAACTTCTGCTCTGATTGTTAAACATGTTCAGGGCTTAGCAGCCCTCTATTATGACCTTCACAGGCCAAATCAGAAAGTGGGACATTGTCATAATATGAAGGATGGGGGACGAGGGATAAGAATGCCACTTTATTGGCAAGCAGATGTATTATATTATTGGCCAGTAGGAGCGCTGTGGAGTGTTGGTGCAGGACTCCTGTGAATCATAAACATTAATATAAAACATTTAATATGTCACAACCATCTATTCAACAGGATAAACCTGGATGAACACGATAACCTGTGGAAGGAAATACTTTCAACACGACTGACTGCACATTCATGAAACTACACTGCTGAATGGCATGCTGGGTAAAGTTAGCCAACAGTGGGTGGAGCTCTGTGCAGCATTGAGGAGCAGTAAAGAGTGATGTGCTCTCACCCGTCTCTCTGCTCGGGCTTCTCCTGCAGGCCGGACAGCAGCGTGTACAGACAGTGGTCGTAGCTGTCCAGCAGCCCCGACGGCAGCTGGCTGAGGTAGGTGTTGTATTCCTGGTAGAGGAGCGAAAAGGCCAGGTCACTCCTCGTCCTGATGTCGTCCAGGATGAACTCCAGCACGTCGGATTTCATCATCCCGTCGAACTGTGTCACGAGCCGGGAGAGGAGCTTCACCCGGACCTGCCGCACATATTTTAAACCAGGTTATATCATTGCTTTGTTTTTGTTGTTTGCTTCTTAGTGATTATACGACTGGTTGGGGTTACTCACATGAGACATTCCACTTTGAGCGATCGGCTTCTCAGAATGCAGGATGCGCTTCACCGCCTTCGAGGTTAAATTCTCGATCTGGCTGTCCGACAACTGCTGGACGATGTCGGGAAGTCGAAATACTTTTTTCCTGCCGGTCGCTCCGGTCATCCTGAAACAACGTAAAACTCGCTGATAAACAATGATTCAGAAGCTTTGTTTAGACATGAACCTGTCGGGACAGGTCCAGATGTGACGTAAAGAAACATCACACTTTAAAATGAAGATGGTGACCTAGCATCATTTCCTAAACTCACTTGGTCTGTGCAGATGGAAGGATGGGCTCAGGAAGCCTCTTTACCGCCGCGGCTGGAACTTCCGGTGAAGCCTTTTCTGCGTAACCTCCGACCACAGAAATGGCCTGCCCGACCATCATGGCAGGAACTTTGCGTTTGATGAGGAGGTCTTTAGTGGCAGCATCGTCATCATTTTCCTCTTTAACAGCACCCTCCCCTCTGGCTTTGCACTGCTCGAGTCCTGCGAGACAGACACAGATAACCGTGGCATCTCAGTTCATCTGTGAAGGGTTTCAAGTTTAAGAGATGGGTCACATGAGCTTCTTCTTCTGACCTGGACCGATCCCTGCAGCGGTCATCTGTGTGGCCATCAGCCTGGCCAGATGTTTAATCTGAGCGTCAGTGCCTGCTGACTCCACAGGTGTGTATGTGGCCTGGAAGGAGGCTGGCATGATATCAGGCAGGTAGACCATGCTGATGAGCACCTGAAGAGGGACACAGGTAAGCTGAAGTAAGCTGTGAGGCAGTTTGGGTTAAAAGGAAAGGGAGCAGAATAAAAATGTTCCTCACAAGGTTGGCCACGTTCTCAGGGGTGAGCAGCGGGTGCAGGAACTCGGCCGTGAGGTCGATGGCGGACTGAGCGACAGGAACAGCGGCCGGCTTCGGAACCGAGAGGGGGGCGGGCTCCTCTTTGTCCTCGTCATCTTCAATAAGGGTTGAAGATGACTCTGAATGCAGGCGGACAAAGGTCAGAGGAATCTAAATTATTTTTTGCACAATTACCAGCTTTTCCTTTAGAATGGAGTCTGAAAATGTTAATGTTAAATGACATTTATCTCATTAAACGTGCGCTACAGTTTACAGCAGATCTGAAAAAGGTACAAAAATATTTTGTACCTTTATATATCAGAATCAGAATCAGAAGACTTTATTTGTCCCCAGGGGATAAAATTTTACAACTAAATAAAAGTGCTTTAATACAGCTATAAAAATCTTTGTGCTTTTCTCACATTTCTGCTCACATGTAGCCATGATTACACCACCAAAGCAGGAATAGCTGTGAATTCTAGTGAAAATATGAAGGTTTTTGTGATTTCACTGCATTTTTTTTTATCCCAGGCTGCATGGTTAACACCTCTGCTACGGACACAGGCTGTTCATCATTAATCTGCAGCTATTTTTGAGATTAAAAACACTTTTAATTTCCACATTATTTCACCTGGTTCAGATTTTTGAGTAAAGAGATTAGACAATGGGTTTTTCTAATTTAGAAAATTATCACTATCACTTTCTATTTCCTAAATGCAGTCACAGTCACACAGCTATCAGCCTCTAAAGGTGCTAATGGGTTGTTATAACATGCTGTTAAATGATCAGAGAGCACTCAGTTTTTTCTTCATGTCTCAAACATGATTCATGAACAGAAGCTGCTCTTCAGCACCAAACGATTAGACTTTAACCACAACATGATGACAACTTAAACTGAAGTGCACTTTGTTGATTAACTATCCAACCAAGTTTAATCACAGTCCGTGGATCCATTAGCCTGAAACGACTCACCTATCTTGACCTTCTTTCCCTCGGTGTATTGCTCTTGGCGAGGCCTCTTTCGCTGCTCTCGTGGCGCAGGCGTGGAGCGGGTGATTTCGCTTTGGGGCATTCCCAGGTCCAACAGCAGGGTGCAGATCTGACCATGAAACTCCAGGCTGCAGGGATGCTTGAGAACCGCCACCAGGTGAAGCTTTAGGTTTTTTCGCACGCTGCTTACCTGAGACTTGGCCAGAGTGGGGGGCAGGTTTGCTGAAAAATGAAAGTGTAGAGGAAACATCTTGTAATTGAGTTATTTAGCAGCTGCAGCCAGACTGTGAGAGGTCATAGTAAAGCAATATATCCTCTGATGATATCAAACATGGGAAAAACATGCTTTGAACTGATATCAGGCCGATATAACACTCTAAAGAGTGAGTGTGAAGTCCGGCTGAGAAGAGCTCACCGTGTAACGTCTCATACGCCTGCACCACCTCTGACATGAACATTGGTCTCTGGCGAGCGATGGTGGCCAGTGAGCCCAGTGCCGTGGTGAGGTTAATACTGGAAATGGCCGGGTGGACCATGAACTTAAGCAGCTTCTCCAGCGCTGTCTTTCCCTCCTGACACAGCTCATCTGTTTGGGAAAAAGCGAAGACACCAATCTTAAAAGGTGAACTTCACCACCTCAACACATCATATGAGTCTGGTATCTGTACCGTAGTGAATGTACGAGTGATCTGTGGGAACTTTGTCCAGACTGATGTCGCCTTCCTGTCGCTTGGGGACGTCAGAGTCAGCTGTCCGCGGTGAAAGAGTGATGATTAAAGATTCGGTAAACTTGATGGCATGAGTGCGAACGCCGTCGTTCTCAGAGTCCAGCAAGGCCAGAACATCCCCTTTCATCTGCGTGACGAGATCCCAGCACGCCTCCTGCATTTCTGACACAGCTTTGGAGCGCACCAACCACTGAGACGAGAAAAGATAAAGGAAGTGAAGACGAAGTGAAGAACAGAAACGGATCGCATAAAGAAAGAAAAGGTAGAAATGAAGCCGGTATATCTGACTCTTTGTACCTGAAGTGTGACTTTGTACAGCTGGGTGAGGGTGAGGATGGCTTTCTTCACCACATTCACACTTTCATCCTTCAGCAACATGTTCAGGTTGGCGATGAGTCTGAGGAGGAGCTCGTTGTCTCTTTTACTGAAAGCAGATAATAAAACAGTAAAAAAATCTCAAATGCTGACCCTGACTTAAAAAACAAACAAACAAAACAACAGCAGGTCTGAAAACTCACCATGCCTCCTCGATGAAGCCGATCACAAACTTTTTCACTTCGATGGACTTGTCTGTCTGGAAAGCGATTATCTCCTACAGGACAAAAAAAAAAGTAACAAAAATGAGGCAAATTTAAATGAAACTATAGCTGGTTATGAGAGCCGAATACTTGCTTACTTACATCCAAAAAATTGTCGAGAAGAGATGGATCCTTGTTGATGATGAGTTCCTGGACCTGAAGGTTAAATACATGTACTGAATCAATGTTCTTGTGCATTCCTGGGTAAGTGGATTAGACACCAGTCTACACGGTTGCACTGAGATCTTCTGATCATTTCCAACTCTATATTGGACTCGGCTAGACTAGCTTTGCACAATTCACAGTTAAAATAATCCTTTTTTGTCTTATACTCAATCCATTGTGCAGCCCCTAAGTTCCTCCTCTCTCTGAAGCTGAAGTTGTTTTAGCCCCTCCCCCTTTAAGTCAGTTTTCTTCTGATTGGCTGCCCCTCATAAATAGACTATCTCAGCTGCAGATATGGGTGAGACTTCAACACCATGCTCTGGCACCTTAGTAGTGTATAGTTAAACTTGTTTACAGTGAAATAAACAGGAACATTTTTTTCATGTAGGTTGCAGGACAATAGTTTTACTGGTCTGGTACTCTTAAAAACAAACTGGGCTCTAAAACAAGTTTGACACTCCTGGTTTATAGCCGTCTGAAGCCTTCTGGCTCACAGGGATTACCTGCACATACACAACCTCATTAGTGGAAATTTTGTACATGTTTAATATGAATATCCATTGCTGGAAAACATGTATGGGACAGAAAATCAGGAAATCCAGAATGGCTCCACTTTAGAGTTTATAATCATATATGTTTAGCAAAAATATCACACATGTGACTTTCTGCCAGCAGCCTCGTGTAGGTTAAAAAAAAGCTTTTTGATGGTAGATCCAAAAAGATATGCTGACAGTAAAAAGTTTGTTTAAGCCTGCAAGTCCAAGTCATCATCTACAATAACTCAAACTGCCTTCAGCTGCACCTTTTAGGGATCCTCCAGCTCATCCTATTCCTGCATCCTACTCTGTCACATCTCTTTACAACATCCTACCTGTACATTTACCTGTACCTTTTAGGATCGTTTTAAAAGTTCTTTTATTTGTTTCTAAATATCTTAATGGCCTGGCCCCTCCTACCTCTTGGAGCTACTACAACCATATACACCTGCCCATTCCCTTAGGTCCGCCAATCAGCACCTCCTTAAGGTACCAAAAACTAAGTATAAATTTAGAGGTGATTGTGCTTTTGCTGTAGCGGCTGCAAAGTTGTGGAAGGATCTGCCCTTGCACGTTGGGCAGGCCTCTTCTCTTTCTGAGTTTAAAACTCTTCTTAAAACACATTTATTTGCTGAAGCTTTTGGCAATCTTTAAGGGGTTGACTCAATTTGTTTTAACATGTTTTATTTTATTTTATTTATTTTATCTTATTTTATTTTACTTATGCTATTTGGCATTTTTTCTCCTGCCTGGCAGCTCCATCTTCAACATCTTTTGTCCTGTATATCCACTATTGTTCCTCTGCAAATGTCCAAATCATTTCAGCCTTGCTTCTATTTGTCTCCAAACTGATTAACCTGAGCTGTCCCTCTCTCTGACGAACTCATTTCTAACCTTGTCCTTTCTGGTCACTCCCAGTGACAATCTGAGCATCTTTCGATTCTCCACCTTTCTCCACAGCCTGTGGTTAGGGTTGTGCTCAGTCTTTTGTATCACAGAGTTAAAAAGTCTAAGCTACAAACCTGTTTGAGCACATTCAGCTTCTCATCTGTGGGTATCAGAGCAGCCTGATTCAGGAGCTCCACAACCTGGAAGGAGAAAGCAGACCCCCATTACATTACAGTTGATTTAATAAAGGCACAGCTGAGAGATTTTCTAATTTAATATGTTGGTATTTGTGGCTCATCTGGCTGCTCAACACTAGGACAAACCTACTGTATATGTACTTGTTGCTGCAGGTTTCAGCAAGGTAAATGTAAGACTTTTAAAGCCGTTTTTGTAAAAAGCTTTTCTGGCAAAAAAGTGGTCTATTGCCGTTGAAAATGGTCGCCATTTTTATAATCCCAACTATTGTGATTTCATCCAGTTTTTAAAGCATAAAACCCATAAATCTTCCCCTAAAATGTTTATCAGCGATCACAAAAACGGACCTTCTCGCTGGTGGTCATATCGATGACAGCGGGGGCCTCAGAGTCCCCCTCCTGTGAAGAGAAGTCCATGTTTTGGCCCTCACACTGGTGATAACATGCTCCAAAGATCTGTAAACACACGAATAATAAGGATGTTATCTGTGTTATTATACCAGAGTGCTACACGCTGTTTATTAGCCTTTAATAAGACGCTCCTGTTAGCCTTGTGCTAACGGCGGGAGCTGCTTTAACTCCTTTATGCAAACAAATGTGCAAAAGCTACTTACCGTTTAACCCTGTCTTTAATTTGTTCTTCCAACAACAATTAAATATCCCGAGTGTCAAGAACTTATAATCGCAGGAGGCGTCTTAAACTAAAGCACTAAAACTCTTCTAGCTCATAATGGACGCAGCCATGTTTGACCGAAAGAAGCGGCGTCAAACTTCTTCTTCGACTGTTGTGAATAAGCACGAGCAGAAATAACAGCGGCCACTAAAGGAGACATCTGCGCCACTACAACAACAACAGAAACCTGCTGTTCAGATAAAATTTGCATTGAAGGACTCAAAGATTCAAGGATTCAAGGATTCAAGGATTTTCATTTACGACACATTTACACAGATGAGATGAATCGGAATTAAAAGCCAACAAGAATGAGAACACAAACAAGAAACACAAACAAGAAACAAAAAAATATTTACAACGTAATTCAATATAAATAAGACAATATTAAGTATAATATAGCTGTATGTATAAATTAGTAAGAAGTATGTATAATGATTGTATTTGTATAGTGCAATGACACAAATGGTTTCTCGCGTTTGTAACCTGTGGCTGAGCAGCAGAGACTACGGAGCACCACCAGAGCTTTGTAGTCCAAATCAGCTAAAAACTAATTAAAATATTGCTTTTAAAATATTAACTAGTAACAATATTGTGATAAAAGCAAAAGTATAATGAAATTAAAGTACAAAGCAAATTACTTTTTATGGATAAAAATTACAAACTGTAAGGGAATCACTCAATAGACTTCAGATAATACTAAAACATTACTGACCCATATAAAATCAAAGAAAATGAGCAAAACGTCTTTGAAGCTCCTATTCTTTATTTGTGTTTGTAAATGATGTGTTCTCCACAGCCTGAGGTAAAATTGAATTAATTTGCTCAATTTAATTTCCAAAAAGTCATTTTCAAAGGTGAAAACACCAAGAAAATGTATGAGTTTATAAATGAAAAAACAAACATTTTCCCCCTTAAGACTTCATACCCCAGAATGCCTTGCACTGTAAGTGATGTCACCTGACAGGAGGCTGAGCTAATGTTTACAACCGCTGGGCTGGTGACACTTTTATCGCTAAAAACTGTGATTTTTGTCAGGATTTCCGGAGCGTATGGGATGATGCTTAAATAATGGCGCAAACTAAATGACGCACTCTCACATTCGGGTAAAAATATCTTATTTTACTATTGTTTCTTTTTCATTTTTCAATCAAGCCAGTTAGCGCTTAGAATGCTAATAGGTAAACAAGCAGCTAAACGCAGCACACCTGCGACGGCGGTACACTGAGTAAGTGGACTTCAGCCTGAGCTGTGGGCAATGAACTGGAGTAGATGTCACGATAAGTTATAAAGTAAAGCGTCGGGACACCTGTCGACCTCCAGACTGTCAGAATTTAACAGGTAATAAATTAGCTAGCTTAAAAGCCGTGAGTGCCTAGCTTTGAGGAGGTCGTGTTTTCAGCAGCTTACCTGTTCGTACCTTAAAGAGTTACTGCAACGCTCTCTGGATGTACTGCGCGTAGCTAGCTGGAAGATAGTTGGATTTAAAGCTCGGGTAAGTGAAGGTGTACGCATGTCTTTCATTAGTAGTCGTTTAAAAGTTTTCTGAAGTGTGTTTTTTAAGTTCGGGACATGCCTTTTGACAGTTTAAAACCAAGCAGAACAAATTGTATTTACAAATAGTCTCCTACTATCTGAAAATGGAGCCACGAGCACCATTTTACCGAAATCTATCCCTCCGTTTGGTGTTTCGATGGCAGTAAAAAGTTCTGTTATAACATATGGTTCGCCTCGTTTCAACACAGGGTGGATTTTATTGATCCTATATGTGGTGAAATTCACATATGGTGGACAACAACAGGTAGAATATTAAACAAAGTCTGTGTAGGTTCTCAGTAATCTTAAATCTATCTGTTCAGTAAAGGAGACCATCACAAAGTAGCGTTGGTGGCCTGTCCACCAGCTACCTTTAAAGCAAGAGATTCTTCATTCACAACTTGTCCAGTGTGACCTAATGAGTCTCATAAAGTCAGGATGGGTCAACAACGTCCTCCAAGGTGACAGCCCCTCTAGTGGGTAAATACACAGGCCTTCCTCTCAGCTCTCTGAACTTAAGTTGCCTCTCAGATGAGACTTAAAGTGTCTTCAGAAACTTAAGTCAAGTTTCCTTCAATTTGATCACTTCAGGTTAATCAAAGTAGAGTTGCTCAGTAAAAAGAATAGAATATGTGAAAGAAAATAACTCTGAGGTCAAAATTAGTAGTTAGATCAGAAAAAGTGTTGCTAGTAAGGCTTGAGTTAGATATCTGCAGGGAGTGTTTGTAGCACCTATGATGTAACCTGTGTAATTGGCCAACGTCATTGTCGGCATTTGTGCTTGTACCAGTGGATTACGTGTTAATTACCATGTGGTCGTGTCCTGGTGTTGTACATGTCCTGCTGGTCGATAGGAACAAACAAAATGCTGGGATCTTTTTCTTTTCTGGGTCCAGCTCTTTGTTGTGGACAGGTTTTTTTTTTTTCTTTTTTTTTTTCTTCAGGCTAAATATATGTCCTTCAAGTTTTTCCAACTCTTTGAACATTCCCTGATATCTTCCAGTAGATTGAGCAGTCTCCCTCCAGGAATTTGCTGAGATTTGCGAGTCCTTATATTGATACTATGATTATTAGTCTTTATATTGAGACAATGATTGTTAAGTGGCTGGAAATGCACAAGAGTAATCAATGGCTCTGGACAGGCCGATCACAGTAGTTGTGTACTGCATTGACCTGATGTGTAGTTGCGTTTCTAAGAAGGTGCACCTCGGGTTACGTGGTAGGTTAAAAAGAGAGTTTCAGAGACAACAAATAAGTAAACTTAGATCAACTACATCTCTAACCTCAGACTAAAACACACTCACAGCAACAACAAAAACAATCAAAGAAGTAATGAAAAGTAAAGCTTGAAAAGTAAAGCATGAAAGTAAAGCTTTCATGTCACATACAGCTGCAGGTGAACTCTAAGTATTTAAGTTACAGTCTGCTGGACAACACTTCCACAGTTTAACTCCAAAGTTTAACGGATACACCGCAACATTTCATATTTTTCAAAAATTTAATTTTCTCTTAATTTGTATTTGTTATCCCTCATTTTAAAAGTGGGTAGTCGGCTGGTATTTGTCTGTCGTATGATTTGTTTCCCCACACCACCACTCAGTAACCCACATATGGAACAATAAGTAAATAATATAAACTAAGAATAATGATATTTCACAAAGTCTTTAAATTAGAAAAAAGTTAAGCATTTTAATTTTGACATGATTACTGTAAAGTAAGATGACTGCATGTTAGCACAAAGACAGTAGTGAATTGTTAAAGCTCAGTGTCTGCAGACCCCTCACAAACACCCAAAGCTCAGTGTTCTGGAGTTAACAGAGGCAGCGATGAGCATTCAGATCTGCAGCCTTTATTTCCACCGCAGCATTTTTCTGTGAGGTGTTCTTTGGGCTGGTTAACGCAACGCTCACATCCTCATCAGGAAGAGGATTTGTGTCAGAGTGCGTGGGACTGTAGCCTCAGGTTTATATTTTCCTTTTCTTCACACAGATCCATGGTCTGCTCTCTGTGCAGCGTTTAACTCTTTACCCTTTGAAAGTTGACTAGAAGCAACCCTTAAAGCTCTTTTCTGAACTGATTGGTTTGTGTCATATTTCAGACTTGCTTACAGAACAAAATAACTGGGTTTGAATCAAAAGTTAGTGAGGCTGGTCTCTGCCTGTGCAGCTACACAAACTATTCTGATGGTCGTCAAACCTCGTCTTTATTTAAATACACTCACTTGTCAAACTCATCATTAAGGGAACAGAGGTCATCAAATATAGGGGATAGAGTTAAATGTGTACTCATGGACATTTGTTGTTTTTCCTTTAATTTGTCATTCGGTGTAGATATACTTTTAAAAAACAGCACAGTAGAGTAACTCTCCTGGCTTCTAATTTTTTTTAATTTTTTTTTATTTTTTATTTTTTTTGCAGGTGTTTAACTGCGAGTCTCAACTTAAACTGGCTGAAACAAAGAATCTGAGCTGACCTTCAAAGAGACTGGCTAAAATTCAGTTTACGTATTGGCGGCGACCAGGTGGGTGTTGAAGTGGTAAAAATATAACATTACTCCTTTAAACATTTGACTGCAGGCAAACTTACAGACACTAACACACTTATTGTTTGGACGAAAGTTTTCTGAAGGTTTATTTATGTCTTGCATTGTCTGTCTAACTTCCACTTCCAGATTAAAAACCTCCACACTAGATTAGCCATGTTCAAAATTCAGGTTTTGGTTGATAGAGTGAAGTATTTCTTGGTGTGGTTTCATAACTTTTTAGATGTTTTTAGTGATTAAAATGTTGAATAGCAGCTTTTAAAACGGGTTTAGAACAGGTTCATCAGCTTTGAAGCCGAAAAAAAACTAAGGTAAATAGTTGGGAAGTATATAGTTGGTCAACCTCGGAGCTCACTGCCTGTCTTCTGATGTCGTCATCAGCGAGGCAGTTTCTGAATTTCCCCTCTCACCGTCCCGATGGAGTGGGTGTTCATCATGAACCGGATGAGCTCTCAGGGTAGCTCTGCAGCCCAGCGGAGACGGATGGCTCTGGGGGTGGTGATACTCCTGCTGGTGGATGTCATCTGGGTTGCCTCCTCCGAGCTGACCTCGGTAAGTCTGATCTCCACGCTTGTGATGTTGGAGCCAAACACTGAAAAGGCTTAATAAAACGGTGACCATGTTTAATGTGACCCATCCACCACAGAAAGCAGAAAAAGATAAAGCAGAATAGGCCCACTTTAAAACGAAGCGCAGATACAGCAGATAGTGCTGGACTAACTTTACCTGATCGTGATGCTCTTCCTTCACATCTCATAAGGAAAAACTGCAGTTAAATATATTTAAACTGTGAGTTTCAACCTTTGAAATGAAGTTTTTGAAACAACTCCTCCTGCAGTACATTTTCAAGCGACAGGACTACAACAAGCCCTTCTTCAGCACCTTTGCCAAGACATCCATGTTTGTGCTGTACCTGCTGGGTTTCCTGCTGTGGCGGCCATGGAGGCAGCAGTGCACGGGCACCCTGAAACGCCGCCGCTCCGCCTTTGTAAGTGGACACTTTCAGCGCACATTTAAGGGCTGTTTTTCATGCTTTTACTTTTCTAATGGTGACAGGTGTCTGTCGAGCTCTTTTCTTCTTAAAACTCTCATCAGTGTAAATGTTGCTGTGCTCGCTGCTCTTCATCGTAACACGAGTCAGTGAGGCAAACATACTGCTCAGGGGGAACTGACCCTTTGAACATGTTTGTTCAGGGGGTCAGTTCCCCCTGTATGTTTGTGGAGTAGGGATTTTAAAAAAAACAGAATTGTACTTATTTTTAACTTTATTTGAACAGGAAACCATTTTAGATTTAAATCTCTCTGTAAAGGGAGACCTGCTTGGAAAGCTCATATGACTGTGTCAGACAACGCAGACAGACGGGAGACAAAATAAAGGCTTAGGAACATCAACACAAGTCTTTATATAAGAGCTTTAACCTCTTCCAGGGAGACACCCCAGTTTGTTGATGCGATAACTCAAGAAGGAGGTGACGTAGGAGTTAAAAATTGATACCACAGGTGCTTCTACTACAAATCTCAGACAATTCTCAGTGACTTCAACCTCAACGTCAGGGTCAGAGGTCAGTTTTTCTGAAAATCTTGTGAGTGGGATAACTCGAGAAGGAATTCAGCTAGGATTTTTAAACATACCATTCATGCATCTACTGGGAAGCTGAGGCGTTGCATTGGTGATCGCCAGTATTTTTCTTTCATGTTTACCTCAGAAAGCAGCACAAAAAGTTTAGTATTTCACAAAGGAAAAGATCAGAAAATACAGGCAGACCCCCTGAGGAGGGCGGCGTCTGCTCCCTTGTGGGCTCATCACAGTAAACCTTCAGCCTCCATTTCACTCTATCCCTCAGATCCTCCTCTGACACACCAACCCTCTGCATGTCCTCCTCCATCACATCCATGAATCTTCTCTGTGGTCGTCCTCGTTTCAACTCTTTTGTCCATTATATCCACTGTCCTCTGCAAACCTGCCAAATGCTCTCTTCTCTAACTTTGTCTCCATTTTTGTTTGTCATTCTTTGTGTTCATGAACAAAAATGACGATAATTAACTACAGTTTATAGAATTATATAATTTTCTGTTGTGAAGCTGAAGATCAGTCTGACATCTTCTGCTTCTGGCTTTGATGTTTGATTTGCACCTTTCTGCAGTTTGCTGATGCCGAAGCCTACTTCACACCCTGCACCACTGACTCCACTGTGAACAACTGTCTGGTACGTAGTTTAATTACTCCAGACGTACTGCACACAAGTAAATCTTCCTGCACCTGTACCTAAGCTGGCTTTCTGTCACACCTTTGCAGAGTGAGCCTCTGTACGTACCTGTGAAGTTCCAGGACGTCCCCACCGAGCACTCGAGTTGTTTAATGGGAGACTGTGAATCCTGTGAGTACTGATGTTTGTCATTCATTAAAAATGCATCCCTGCTTCTGAAGCTTTGACCCAGACGTGACTGATTAGGAATTAAAACTTCTGACCAACAGAGGGCAGTGCTGAGCTGTGCAAATATAAGAAAACGTTGTGTCCCTCAGACCTTCGCTTTCAGTGACTAACAAAACAAAATTATGCTCAAATTGTCTGTTTGATAGAGCAGTTAAGAAACATAATGATTTTTTTATGCTCGCCTTCACAAACGAATGAAGACGAGCATACAAAGTAATCATGTGTCTTAACTGCTGTGATGGGAAGCTGTGAAAAGGTAAACTGTGATGTTTTCTTTTAGTGTTTCTGCTGAGATTTCGTTTCCTGTGTTTATGTTTGTGGCACCTGAAGCTGGAAGTGATGTTTTTTATTAAATTAAAACATTCTGGGAAGCGCTCAGAGCGACGTGTGAGGAGATAATTTTGAAGAATCCAGAGGGAATCCAGGGTGATTAAAAATAAATATTAATGAACCTCGAATGATTAAATGCCAAAAAGTTGACGGGATTGTTTTGGAAATAAACTCAAACACCATGTTACACATTGAATGAGACAAATCATGTCAAACTTTAAACTGAAAAGAAAAAACCTCACACATAAAATTAGCATAAAAAGTAAGGATGTTTGTTTCTTTCTTTCTTGTAACAATGTTTCTTGGTAATGAATCTCATAGTGTTGGAAAGCCTGTTTATTTCTCTGCCACATTTGTAAGGAAAAAGCATTTGTGGATTGAGCAGCAGAGTTAAGTATGTGGGTTGTGCCCGTGAAAAAAAAAACAAGTTTTCTCTGCCAATACCAAACGGCTTATTCTGCCAGTCACTTTTTTAAAGCTACTGGTACTCCACAGCTGCCTGATTGGCTCCTGATTAGCAGAACCTTTTACTGATCTGGACATGGCTAATGCCATAGGACAACTTCATGCTGGTTTTCCACAAAACCAAGCTGCAGCATTATTTGGAGTGAGCACCAGTATCTTCTCCAACTTGAGAGAGATGGGTTGCAAAGTTGGCGTTCCAGTCAGACAACACAAGAAGACCGTTTCCTCAATCTGTCAGCACGTAGGAACCAAAGGCAGTCTTCTACACATTTGCAGTCAAGGTCTCAGGACGTTATGGCCGATGACTCTCTACTCAGACAATTCAGATCAGACTGCACACAGCCAGGCTCTGGTCTCATAAGGCAGCCAGGATTGCCCTTCACGATTAAGCCCATTTGCAGTGATGTCTGTAATATGTGCATTAGAACCTGAACATGTTCAGTGATGAGTCCAGATTCTGCCTACAGCAGATAGATCGTAGGGTCAAAGTGTGGAGAAGACGCAGTGTTATACTGATTGCTGCACCAATAGAGTAACTGCTTTTGGTGGAGGCAGCTTGTACATTAGAGCCTAACTAGGTGTGTCCAGCAGTAAACATTAAAGCCTTTTAAGTCACGGTTGTCTCTTTATTCCCAGCATCCAAAAAGCAGCGGGTGCGTTTCAGTAACATCATGGAGGTGCGTCAGCTGCCCTCCACTCAGGCCCTGGAGGCCAAGCTGTCGCGCATGTCCTACCCCGCTGCCAAGGACCACGAGGCCATGCTGCGCACCGTGGGCAAGCTGACCATCACTGATGTGGCCAAAATCAGCTTCTTCTTCTGCTTTGTGGTGAGCAGCAGTGAGAGGAGTTGGCGCTCCCGACTCTCTGTCAGAGCTGGATTTATGAGGCAAATTAAACGGTGTTTTATCACAGGCCTCATCGTGGTTTTTGTTTGTCTCGCAGTGGTTCCTGGCTAACCTGTCCTACCAGGAAGCTCTGTCCGACACACAGGTCGCAATCGTCAACATTTTATCTTCCACCTCAGGTACGTCCATCCCTCTCTCTGTGTACATTACAGCATGTGAAGCTAAGACTACCATCCCAAAGATGATGCATTATTGCATTAAATCGTTTCTGAATGTCTCCTTTTCCTCTTCAGGTCTGTTTACACTCATTTTGGCGGCCATATTTCCCAGCAACAGCAGCGACCGCTTCACCCTTTCCAAGCTCTTAGCCGTGGCTCTGAGGTAAAGTCAGATCACGCGGAGGGTGTGAAAAAAGCATTGTGGGAGTGAAATCCAAGAACACTTCCCACCAGACTCCCTCAGAGTCAGCTGACTTTTAAAAATTTTTGGAAATAACTTGGAATTTGGAAATCTGATATATTCACTGGAAAAAAAATTCAGAAAGTGGAATTTCAAAGGGTTATGGCTTTTTTGGGTACATTTTAAAGGCTGATACCTCCATGTGGGGCAGGTGGTTGCTCAGAACAGGATACAGCATACAAAAGGGTCTCCTCTTTATTCACTGGAAAGAAATGCTGGCTGCCACTGTGGCTTTTTGGGCTTAAACATAAAGAAATTAATGAATAACGTTACAGAAAAAGTCCTCACAGCTCACTACCCGCATTTCTTTACCCTTTAATTCACAGAAATAAAAATTTATTTAGAAATTTATGGAGGACCTCTTATTTAATAAAAAACACCTCAGTTTCTGTCCTTTAATCGATTACAAACTTACTTTGTCAGTCAAAAGGCTGTAAAACTGATAAAAATACAGTTACATTTGGCGGGCTGTTTGTGGCCCTCAGACCATATGTTTGACACCACTGGGTCTAGTTTATTCAGGAGTATTTCAGATCATAAATCCAGCTCCTTTCTTATTGAGTATTGTTAACTTCATATTCCTAAGCAGCTGATTCAAAACAAATAAAAGTCATAAGCTGTCATCTCTGCTGGAGGAGATGTAGCTCTTTTTTTCTTAGCTTGTTTGTGTTTTGCACAAACCAAAACACATAGATTTCATATTCTGGTCTTCCGGCTGCACCTTTTCCATCCAGCTCTACTGGTTCCATCATAGTCATGGAAATCCTCAAGCTCTGCTTCAAATTATTTTTTCATTTTATTTTTTAAAGTTTGGCCTCTGAAGTTAAATGAATAAGTCCCCCCCCCCCCCAAAGACTGTCTTTAAGCCTCATTCGTTTGTTTTTCACTGCATTAGGCTGAAGCAGAATACCAGATCAGAAATCTCTGGGGTCATTTTCAGCTCAACAGTTACTGGTTTACAGAAATTAAATTCATATAAATGAAAACCTCAAATAAATAATGTTTAATATTTAAAAATTAATCTTCACTCGTTTTCACTTTCTAATAAAAAAACTGCAGTCCGAGCTGATTTTTTTTTTTAAAAAAAAAAAAACACATTCAGACTGCATTTATTTATCCAAAAAGTTCTGATTTTTTATTTCTAGCATTGAACAACCTGCTCAACACACAACTTCATTCAGAGGATGCTAGTTTAGCACCACTGACAAATAAGCCGGCAGATTGAACAAGAACTTGGTATATGTTATTTAGTATTCTTTTGTGGAACTTTTAACCCTCTGAAGCCTAAACTATCTCTGACGTCAGAGAGGCGTTTTGCGATGTTTTTCTTCCAAGATCTGTAACTACCGTAAAATCTGAACCTTCAAAGATGGCGGCTGGTTGAGAAAGTGTGTGAGTGTGATTGAGCTCTACAGAAAACAGATATTTTTACAGTAGTTTTTTTTTTTTAATTGTTTTTGCTTTTTACTGTTATTTGCCGTGATTTGGATCACAGGTGCCCTGCGTGGGATTACCATAATTACCCTAATATATCACTGAAAAAGCAGAGAAATGACGCTTTCAGAGACTGTTGGAATTTTTGAGTGCGCAACTGGTTCAAGAGTTGCGTTAATTTGACCTAAAGGTTTGACCTAAAACAGGTTAATAGACATTGATTAGACATAGAATGGTCAGGTACAAGAACTGGAATGAATGTGAGCAAAAAGGCAGTCAATGTCCAAGGAAATGCTTTGAAAGACCCTCAGACAGCTGGAGAACTGCAGCTGAAGACCATCTGGCTTCTTGGAAGTAAAATAAAAAATGAAGGGTGGTTCAAGACTTTTGCACAATACTCGATAATAATAATGGGACGTTGTTGAAAATAGCAGATTTTTCATGCTCTTCACTGGCTGTGGTATCAGATTCACTGGTTTTATTTCACAGTGTTTGGATTTTTTCTCCGTTGTTTTTGATTTTTCAGCCATCTTTGTTTCCGCTCGGTTAGAGGCAGATTGTTTTCCTTCAGAGAGACTGACTGTTTGGTCCTACTGCTGATTAAACCCTGTGCTGCACCTGATTAAGAAAATCATCACATTATTAATTTCATTCTGCAGTTTTGTTTTTCAGAAAATCTGAGCATTATAGCTGTGTTATACTTTCTCTCTCTGTGTTTTCTATTTTTAACATGTTCGTTTTTATTTGTGAGATTAATTCAGTGCCTCTCTTGTTTAGCATGGGAGGCGTTGCCCTCGTGAGTCTCTCCAGCATGGACATCCCAGATGGGAAAGGAGTCATCGGTCAGTGATTTCCAACTTTTTCTTTATCACAGAGGCCTCGTACAGGCATCACTTTGTCCCTAGTCCGTTGGTGTACTACAAAAAACCCCACATCTAATGTAATGATTTATATTTCTATGAAGGTTCCCTGTGGTCGCTGGCTGGGGCGATGCTATACGCCGTCTATATCGTAATGATCAAGCGGCGAGTGGATCGGGAGGATAAGCTCGACATCCCAATGTTCTTTGGTAGGAGAAGTGTTTGTTTTAAAGGCTTAGCGGGCACCTGTGCAGTCTCACTCCATGAAGTTGTCTAAATTGGGGTGTGCTGTGCATCTCTCAGGGTTTGTTGGTCTGTTCAACCTGCTGCTGCTGTGGCCTGGCTTCCTCCTGCTCCACTACACCGGCTTAGAGGCCTTTGAGCTCCCCAGCCAGCTCGTGTGGACGTACATCCTCATAAACGGCCTCATCGGCACCGTTCTGTCAGAGTTCCTCTGGCTCTGGTGAGCTGGGTTACATTTTCTATCCAGGTCACAATACTGACACCAAATCAACGTTCACGCTACCATAAAGGCCACGAGGAGCTGCGTTTGAATAATGTATAGCTTTCAGAGAAGTGGTGATTTTAGTGACGAGTCTTTGTGTCCTCAGGGGCTGTTTCCTCACATCTTCTCTAATTGGGACTCTGGCATTGAGCCTCACCATCCCACTCTCCATTATGGCCGACATTTGCATGCAGAAGGTGAGAGTTTGAGATAAAATTGGACGTAATTTTGTTGGTTTTGTGTGAAATCAGCAAGAAAACTGTCAAAATTGTATCTAAATGACTCTAAATGGGTCTATTTAAAGTACTTTTATCTATTTTAAGTAACTCTTTGTGATTCAGTCTTATAAGGGTCCTTTAATGACAACATAAAAGGTGTTTAATACATGGAAAACACCCCACACCACACCTTTAATGGCACGGACTGTGTTAAATTAGTTTCCCCTCATACGTGTGTGTATGTCGACAGGTGCGTTTCTCGTGGTTGTTTTTTGCCGGGGCGGTCCCTGTCTTCCTCTCCTTCTTCATCGCCACACTTTTATGTCACTACAACAACTGGGACCCAGTGCTGGTGGGGCTGAGGAGGGTTTACGCCTTCATCTGCAGGAAGCATCGCATTCAGAGGTACGAGACTATAAACATTTATCATCAGAGGGTTTTTCTTCTTTTAAAGCCTCCATTGGTGAGCTACGGTGCATGACAAGAGGAAATGATCCTGAAAGCCGTCCCTATCAGCAGCAACGCGGTTCATGGATTGTGACAGTAATCTCAGATATGATAATAACAGCTAAATTAGGATTAGGAGTTATGCTCCGGGGCTGGAAAACCAAGCCAGGAAGTGTAGAAAACTAAAACTCCTCTCATGAGGTGGGCTCCGGAACATAGACTGTACATAAAAGATGTATGCGCCCACCCAGCTTGACAGGAGCCTTTTCTCCATCGTCATCTTGGTGCTTTGAGATGTGACATGTTATTGCAACCACATGCTTGATAAATCGTTAGGCAGTGAGGGTAATTGTTTGGTGATTGTAAGAATGACAAAAATATATAAAACAAAAAACTTACGGCCTGGTGAAATATTGGGAAAAGTAAATTTGAGCAATTTTTTTAGGATGAATAAACATGAATGTAATGACACTTTGACTAGAGCCAAATGCATTTTAATTTTCCAATAACACGTTTGTTCAAACTCTTATTTAAGCAAATGAACATCAGTGAAAGGAAAAACCAAAACAAAAATAGAGCACATCATTTGAAACAAATGAGTGTTTTTGGACTTTATGGGCACAAATTGTCCGTATTATCCACTTTTATTTGTGTACAGTGAGGCTCCAAATGTAGCGGCTGTGTCATTTGTGATGCAGCTGCAAAAAGCTGCTTAATGGCTTGTGTGTTTGTAAAAGGCAGATGGAAGTCGTAGCTGTGCACACACCTGAGAGCAGGCAAAGCTAATGTACTCTGAAGCCTGTGCAGGAAGTGAGTCATCACACGCCTGGTGTTTTTAAGAAGTTAAAGCTTTTAAGTTTTTAAAAAGAAAGTGAGTTGTTGTTGTGCGTCTGTGGTGTGTGACCTATTAAAAATGGATTGACCTTCACTCTGACACACACTCTGGATAATGCAGTCCATTTGTGGCTTGCAGTCTTGCTAAGTTAAGTCTGTAATCAGCTGTACATACTTCACTGACTAACCTCTCTGCACTGTGCTCTTCTGCTTTTTGGTTAGCGGTGATTATAATAATAATGATGGTTGTCAGGATGACGACTGTGATGATGATTGACATCCTGTTTTCTCCGTCCGCAGGCTGCCAGATGACAGCGAGCAGTGTGAAAGCCTTATTCCCCTCCACACCGTCTCCCCCGGCGAAGGAAGCTTCTGCTCGTGATCCGGCAGTCAAAATGTAAATCACAGTCGACCTTTTCTGGCCTTGGTTTGTGCGCTGTTTACGTCTCTGTTTGTGTTTGTGAAAGGCTGCTCGATTCAATCTTAGACTGAAAGAATAACAAATCAAAAGTAGTCGTTTGTGTACTCTGACTGAGTGGTGCTGCAGGATACTAAGGACCAAAGCTGTCCAAATTAAAATGTGAATAAACAAAAACAAATTAAATACTCGCTCATTCAGCAATAGCCAAATAAATATTCCATTAAAATCAGCGCAAATGTTACAAATAAATGCAGGAATTTTTATTTTGAAAATTAGCATTTGTCTTCATTTCCTCTTAATATACAGTTTCCTATTTAATTTTCTATTTTGTACATGTAGTATACATTTTTATTATTTTTCCCCAGATTTTATTCATCTTTATTTGCTTTTTTAAATTAAAGTAAACTAATTTTATTTTGTTTTGCCCCTAAAGTGGCCAAAAAAAAAAAAAAAAAAAGTTTGAAAGAAGTTTTTAATTAATCACTTAAAATAATTTGATTAAAAAAATAATTGTTTTTGAAAATTATGTTTGTCTTCTATATTTATTTAACATTCTTTAATTTAATTTCGTGTTTTCTTCCTATATTTAATTAAAACATGGATTTAATTTTCTTTATTTCTTTTAACATTTAGAATTCTTAATAAATACTTATTGCCACAATTATTATTAATTAATTATGTATTGCCACAAAATGCATTAGCATAAAATATAATTCACCAGCAGTGTTAATATTGTATTTAAAATTCAATTCAGTTGTGACAGATTAATAAACATAATTTGCATGTTTTGTTCTTTTTGTATTTTATTTTAATTATTGCCAATAAAAGTTAGGAACAAACTAAGGCAGAAATGTATAACAATAATCTGAAAATAGTACTGGAAGGTAGGATTTCTTTTTAGAAGAAGAATTCCTAGTACAGTATATTAATTAATTAGTTGGAAATTACATAAATGGGGGAATTAAAATAAAGTTAAAGAAATACAGAGGAAAATTAAAATGGTAGTAATCTATGTCATAAATGATTTTGATAAAGATATTTTTTGGAGGATTTCCTGGTGTATTATTGTTCTTTTTGGTCCTTCATAGTTACTTCTAACCTAAATTTCCTCTGCAGTGTGAAAATCGACAATGAGAAATCCAAATAGAAACATGTTGAGTTTTTAGCCTCTTTTAGGTCATTGTTTCGGTTTTCCACATTTTTTTTTTTTTTTTTTTTTCTGTCATCAGTGTAGTTTAAAAGCAAAGGGAGTAAAAGAAAAGAAAAACATAAGGAATAGATCTCATTTCACTTCACGTCTCATCCACAAAAACACATTATAATATGTCCATGCTTTGCTTTGAGCTTGGCAGCCTAAAAAAAAACTTCCACTTTAATGCAAAATCCTGTGACGGGTTTGTTCCCCAAACAAGCCAATAATTCTCATCAGAGTTAGCCATTTGCCTCGAACATCTGTCCGACGTCAAGAGTGTGAGTAAGAAGGACAGAACAAGCCTAAATATTTTAGACAGAAGTCACTTGTCTCTGGTCATTGCTTTAGTGGAGCTTTGATTCGATTTTTCAGCAGAGCTGAGGGGATCTGACCTCAGCATGCGGTTTCTAACAGGACTCAGTAAGACCGGCGTTTATTATCTGGTGACTATTTCATTAGAGATCAAGTATCAGCTCATCATGTAACAGTTTAGTAGTGCCACAAACTCTTGTATTCTCAGGAAACACCAACAACACGCGCAAAGTGTTTTATATTTTAATTGCTTGGATAATTTATTAAATGCAAGTATGATAATAAGGAAAAATATGAAAAATATTAAAATAATATAAGAGGACACAGAGTTTATCCACAAATTTAAAGGGGTCTTACAACCTGTCCAGTACAGGTGGGATATTTCAGGTAAACTCCTGTAAGTGACGACCTTCAAGGCGTGTTTAATCAGTGTTGCTTCAGCAGGCTGTGGTGTGATCACTGCTGTGTATAAAACGTCTTCTTTTTGTCTTGTGTTTTGTTTTCTTGAAGCCTGGCAGGGAAAGTGTTTCCTATTAAAATAGGAAATTAATATATGAAGAATGTTCAGCCTGCAGGTTTACAGATTGTTGAAAAAAATTCAGGTAAAAGAAAATTAGTTTGAGGTGAAAATGTAAAGTTTTTGTTTATGTTTCTGTAAGCACACAGTTTTTGTCTCTGATAAAGTTTTTTCTTCTCTCTTGCAGAGCGGCCATCGTGGATCTGGCTGAGCTGACAATCGGGAAGCTTTCAGAGACGTTGAACGTACCCCAGTGCCTCCCATTACACCTTATTTATTTTCTACAGTGTTCAGATTCAGTTCTGGAAGCTTGTTTTTATCGTTACACTTCCATCCAACACTACAGACTAAAGATTTCCTCATTTCGCTTATTTTCTGTGTCTAAAAGAAAGAAACGGTACGGCACTCAAGGTGCAGGACTTAATTATCAGTGATTTTGCCAAATTAAACCATTAATATTGGAGAAGACTTCCTTTTGGTCTACTGAAGGATCTTAACAAATGACAATCTATTGGACACAGAAGGCGTTATGTTATTATTTCCAAACGGTTCCTGTGACGCATAACTTTGTGTTGTTGAGTTGTTTTCATGACCAGAAATCTGGCAGAACTGGAAATGCTGGACACGGATGAGCTCCTGGTAACCAGCCGGGGAGCTCGGGTAGTCAGAGCGACCTCTGTGTGCCCACTTCTCAAACACTAGACTGATAACACTACAGCCGAACAGGACAGCACCATGTCCTGTTTCCTCAGTGCTGGATCCTGAACACGAGCTCCAAACGGGATAGAAAGCCTTCAAAAAAAAGTTCTGCTCCTAAAAGTAAAAACCCATGTCAAGTTTAGATTGAGCTCATCTCCCCTTTAAGGTCGTCTCTGAGTGAACCTCTGGACCTCTTCCAGCAACCCAACTCCTTGGAAGTTTCTCCTGTTTTGATTGTTTGCATCTGATTTTGGGACAATTACAGCGTTGTTAGATCACATTGTCCCAGGTAGGGCACGGAGTTGCATCTACAGGGTTGCACACAAGGAATTCATCAACGTAGCCACTGTGATGTCACCCATTTTGAAGCCTTAACCAAGGAATCTGTCGGATACGTGTCCATGACACGGTTTTCTTCCGTCCTTTGCACGGCTTCAAGTCACACTGGGAGCATTTAACCTCTACAGAGTCTTTTATTTTTAAATTCAACCTGTTCTTGTGTCTGACTTCCTTCCCTCCTCATAAGCTCGCCGTGACTTTGAGCAGTACAGAACAGGAACTTATCTGAGTCTTCTGAAACACGCTGCGGAAAAACTGGAGGAATTGAAAGCCAAAGCTTTCTTGGTTATACTAGAACTTCACTCAACAAAACTGAAGCATTAACTTCTTGGACAGACTGCAACTCTCAGAAAGCCTTATAATTAGTGAGATAACTGCATTAAAAATGCTCCAGAAGCCTCAAACAGCACAAGAAAGGTTTGGAGGTTGAGTCCAGGGCCTCCAGTGACCTGAGGTGAAGCTTGGCAGACAGTCGAGCTGCCACAGCCCAATTTTAAATCTCAGCAGTCACATAGTGACCAAAACTGTTTTTGTAGCAGGCTGTAATCGTGCTTATTTCTGCTGCATGGGAGTCTATGAGGACTCACTCACTGCTGGAGAAAGCCTCCAGTGGACAATGAAGGAACTGCAGCATTTGGCACTTTTGTCTTTACTTTTTTTTTTTCAGCTCCAAGTTCTTCTGTCGGAGTTTTTTTTGGGGGGGGAAGCTGGAGGTGTTCACAGTGACACTCAGGTTATTTCAGAGCACAATCTTCTCTCGCAGTGCCACCTACTGTCCAGGTTTGGCACCCTGGAACACACAGGCACACTAATGGACACAAAGAAGTGAAAGTATGCAGTCAGAGTTGGATTTTAGCTGTGTTAAAAGAAGTCCAGTGTTTCCTGAGGAAATGACCTTGAAGGGGAGATCAACCGAAATCAAACCAGACTGGAGTCGCCGAACTTTATGATCGCCTTCGTGCAATAAAAACAGTCGTCTGCAGTTTCCTTTGTTAAAAAGGTTTGTAAATAGTGTACACAGTGAAACATGAACATGGAACAGTTTTATTTTTGACCTTCAAATGACCACTAAAGATTCATATTTTATATCCGTGTCTTCTGGAACGACTGCCGCCACAGGAAGCTTTCGCTCTGCAGCCAAAACTCGCTGAGATTTCACCGCCTGAACTGGACTGTGTGTGATTTTATTTTACGTCTTAAGTAAAGAAGAAATATTTACTGTGCTTGTGATTTTATGTGACGAGAAGAAGCCTTGTTGTTCTGTCATCAGCCTCAGTGTTGGTCATGTCAGCAATACAGATGGAGGTGAGCTGCTGATGTTGTTCCCCTCATCCTTTTAAATATGTGCATCTTCATGGTGTTTTTTTTCCTGCACTCGGCTTTGACTGAGCGTTTCGAGTGGAGGAGGTAATAGCCGTTCTGTGAGGGTGAATTAACGAGTTGAGCACTTTAAGTGACAGAAAAATTATTGCACTTTCTGTGTCTTTTGCCAATCAGTCAGTCCCACCTTTCAGCCACGACTTCAGGTTTGAACACTGAGAGTTGATGGTTCCTGAAAAGCGTTGATTATTTCTGTCTTTTATTATGGTGCTCGTGGAGTCATGGATGTGCTGATTTTCTTTCTCAGGTTCTTTGTTTTGTCTTTACTGTCTGAGCATTTTCTGTCTTTAAGGTGTCTTTGATGCTAAGGATGTTATACAACCTAAATGAAGGCTAACCTTCCTTATACCAACCTAAGCTCTTGAATAGTCTTATTTTGCAACTCTTGTTTTCATACTTCAGTGCACTATTAAAAAATATCTTTTAAATCTCTGCATTTGATGGTGTATTTATTCAGTTGTGTAAATTGTAACCAGATGTGATATTTTCATCGCTGCCATCGTGGTTTATTTTGTTTGTTTGTTTTTGACAAGTAAACAACACACTGCACTCGTGAGGTAAAGCAGACCCTGGGTTATCTTTGACTCTTAAGTGTCCATGATTTATAAAACAAGAGTCATGCTGTAAGAAGTGAAGCGTGACAGCTGGAAGTGCGAATATATACTTTTTTGATGAGTTTACTTTCCCATAGATGTCCATACAACCCAACTTTTTTTTTTTTGCAGCCAGAGGAGTCGCCCCCTGCTGGACATTACAAGTGGAAAAAAGTTTAAAAGGTTTTTTGGTTTTTAAATTTGACTAACACCCTCTAAATTTGAAAGAAATTTTCTCTTTCTCATTGTGACTTATGAAAAGCTGAAAAAATTACTTTGTTACAAATGTAACTTCTTCATATTTTGGTGGAGAAACATGGAAACAGTATAAAAGGTAAAACCAGTTTGTACAGTTCTAACTAGACTAAAAGTAAATATGTGGTATAAACACCTTTATTTTTCAGCACAGTCTGAACTCTCTTAGGAAGCTTTGTTTTAATTCCTTTAAGTAGTCTTCAAGTATAATTCCCCAGGCTTCTTGAAAGACATTTAAAGCTCTTCTTTGGATGCTGACTGGCTTTTGTTCTGTTCTCCATCAGCATGAACCCACAGTACTTCAATAACGTTGAGGTCCAGACTCTAGGAGGCCAATCCATGACTCAGTGTTCCACTGTTTTTTTTCTGTCCTTTTATGTTTTTTCTGCAGAATTAGAAGTTTTGTCTTTCAAACTGTTATCTTTGGGGGGGGGGGGGGGGTAGATTTAAAAAATGGAAACAAATATGTTTTATTTAAAATGAGTTCTTTGTTACTAGGTTGCCTGTTGTTTGTTGACACAACACTGGCTCATCCCTCAAGTTAGGAACCTTTCTTTCCACTTGAATGACTCATAGATTAGTGTTGGGTAGATTAACAAACAAACACTTCTCTGAAATGGTCAATTCTTGGTCTTTGGAAGCAACTTCCAAAATCAGATTGGAATACCCTACAACGGATAGTGAGAGCAGCTGAGAATATCATTGGAGCCTCTCTTCCCTCCATCACGGTCACCTATAGCACCCACTCCATCCGCAAAGCCACCAGCATTGTGGAGGACCCCACACACACTCTTCTGGAAAGAGGTACAGGAGCATCCAGGCCCTCACTGCCAGACTGCGGAACAGTTTCCTCCCCCAAGCCGTCAGACTCCTGAACACTCAGTGACTGGAATGACACACACACACCTTCATACATGTCACTACCAAGCACTTATCTGCAGTATCACACACGCACACCTTCAGACACCAAGCTACTTGCACAATACTCAATAGTTTTGCAAAATACAAAAGTATTTTGCACATTTCCATTGCATTGTCTTGTGTCTGTATTGTCCTGTCTAGTGTTGCGCTGTCTTGTCTTGGGTTTTTTTGCAATTTTTGCACATTGTACTTGTGTTCGTCTGTTATATGTCATATGTAGCACCAGGGTCTCAGACTAACGTTGTCTTGTTTCACCCTGTACTGTACCACTGTACATTGTTGAAATGACAATAAAAGCCACTTGATTTGAACTTATAAAGAAATTAGACTTTTGCACGGCACTGTATAGAAATACAGAATGTATACCTATGTCAGAATTATTTTTATAGGTAAAGACGAATCAACCATTGAGACTCAGAGTTGTTAAGGGAGAAACCCTCCATAGCTTTAATAACATGTTTGCTTCTGCTGTCAAGTTTGACATTTTAACATGGGAGTCTATGGGCGCCAGCCTCTAGTGGCCATTAGATGAACTGCAGCTCTCACCATCTGTATGTGTTTCACTACTAACAAAAATAAAAAATGCTTTTGTGTGTGTGTATGTGAAGCTAATGGCCGGAATGAATTAGCAAACTAAATATTTTTCCTGAAGTTTTGTGCACATCCTGTTTGGAGTTTGCAGAGGTGATTGGGAGGAGGAGGAAGTTCCTTTCTCTCATTAGTCAGACTGGATATAAAAGGAAGTCTTCCTCTTTCTACAGCCCGAGAAAAAACTTTGTTTCCTGTGAGGTTTTAACCCAGTCTCGGTGTAATTTAGACATTTGACCTGCTTATTTTGCTCAGTGTGTCGTGCAAAACTGCTAAAAAATGATGTTCTCCACATTATCTGCAGTTTCACCCATTATTCAATTTATCCACTTTAGGAATACGAACTGTGTGTAGGCTGAAAGTCGCCTCGTGTCTGACGTCTGGCTGCTTTTTTTCATTAAAATAATCAGCTGTTAGTTGAGTCCTTATCACGTCACGTCTGCTCTTTTTTTCCTTTAACTTCAACCAGCTGTGATGATTCCTCGCCTCATGATGCTGCTCATGATGTCAAAGTCAAACGGACAGTTTCCGTCAGTCGTTACTGAGATCTACAAACCGGAGCCTGAACACAATGTCACATAATTAAGAGGCATCAGTATCATAATGAACAATCAACCTCGATTTTAGTTTTGACAGTTAACATCTGGCTGCCGGTGCGACGCTCGATGGAGCTCGGCAGTTTAATTGACGGTATTTGACAATACTCAATCACAGCGAGAAGGTCCTCAGAGCTTTTACCCAATCCGCTTCATCACTTCAAGGAGTCAGCCTTTTAGGGTTTATGCACTCGAGTGTACTTCATGTTTATAGAGAAAGAATGACCCCGCATTCATCACTGATTATCTTTAAAAAGGAGGAAAAGCAGTCAGATTTTCTTCCCCCGGCCTGGTGATGAACTCACCTCCTTCATATTTGGTTTATTCCACCTTTGACTTCTCTGTCATCCTAATGAACGATTGTGGCTAAAAGTGTACAATTCTGTCCTGTTTGAAGTCGTTTTTAGGATCTCTGATTGTTCAGGACCTTCGTTTTTATCTTCAGCACAACCTCAGAATAAATCTTAAACCTTTATTTGTACTGAACCGAACAGTGTTTCAATCGCTGCTTCGATTCTCGCCAAAAACTCGAGAGGTTGTGTAAAGAAGACACATTAGCACTGATGATGCACTGTAACATCGTCAGCTTGATTAATGTTTAACTAACTGAACTAGTTCAGATGGCAAATAATGCCATGAATTTAAAATCTGTAAATGAATGAACACACAAATTCAACAGTCCAGCTGTTCACCTCAAAGCAGACGCCTGATTCATTACAGAGAACATACAGAGCTTTTAACAAAAGGGAAAGAGGAACAAACAAGTACGCTGACGTTGGTAAGTAAATACTACAACCAGTGTACACTCCTATCGCTTTATACACATAATCAGATTACCGGGCTAAAAAAGAGTATTAGAGCTACATTAAGAACAACATATTCTTGTTCTTTTTGATAAAGAAAAGTGAAAATGTGGAGATTTAATTCCAACACAAGACATTTTGTACATGGTGTAGCAGCCGTGGCAGCTGTTTGACTTGAAAAACGACAACTTTAATCTTGAAATTGCGACTTCAACACAGGATCAGTTGGGACCAAAAATATTTATATTACTTTCTAAATACTGTCAGTGTTATCAGACATGTTTCCACCCGCCTTTGACCCGTGATGGGACAGTTTCAGCAGTGCTCCATTAATCAGTAATCAGTTTAAGATATGGACTATACAAAGAAATCAGAGAGACACTTCAGTCTTTGAGGAAATTTTCCTGCACCTGCCTCCATCATTCCACATATCTGCATATTTGTTTGTGTGTATAAAATGTTTGGGTTGTGAAATGTTAGGCCGACTTGGCCCAACAGAAGTAAATAAGTCTAAATGATAGAGTTCAGGCACTTAATATTTTGAACTCCGTGTATGTTACGTCAACTAAATGGCAAAGTAAACTTCTGTTTACTCAGCCTTTTTTAGGAAGTTGAGAAAACACAGAAAAGTTGTGCAATTTAGAATTAGAATTCAACTTTATTGTCATTGCACATGCACAGGTACAGGGCAACGAAATGCAGTTTGCATCCATCCAGAAGTGCTTTAGCCGTGATATAGATATATTACAATATATATTAGCAATAATATAGATATGTAAGTATATTACAGAAATGGGTCTATTATGGTATGTTATAATGTACACGGTATGAAGTATGTTATGAATATTCTATAACTATAAGTATGTACAGGCTGTAGTGAGTACAAGCTATGTACAGGCTATGAACAGGATATAAATATGAAATAAAAAAACTATACAGAAATATGAGATATACAGCTATACAGAAATGTGAACTATGCAAGTTATAAACAGTTGTAGGATTAAAAATTAAAAATTATTACTTTAATGTTTTTTTAACAGTAAGCCAAAACAGAGGCTTCTGCACTCCTAAACAGTGTTGTAATGTTATGTTAGGGTTTCTCCAAGTACTAATGATGTGAAAATAAATGTGCAGCTTTTACACACACACACACACACACACACACACACACACACACACACACACACACACACACACATATATATGTGTGTGTAAAAGAGTGTGTTTTCTGGATCTTTGGTTGATATTCTGTCTTTATCTCCATTAAAATGATACTACCACATAAATTAGAGACGACTCATTTCTTTAACTGAGACATAAATAATTATATACAGTGCAGTAGAGTAAATAATTATTTACTGCACTGCAGCAGCCTGGCTAACTAACCTATTATAGTTGACCCAACAACTATAATAAAGGTGTGAAAACTTGAACAACATGACCCGAACAGAAGTAAAGAAAAGTCTGAATGACGAAGTTCTGTGCGCTTCATATTTTGAACTGTATGTCGTGTCAACATTACCTTCCGTGTTTATTTCCTATACAAATCTGAATAAAGTCAGCAGAGCCGTGCAGTCTGTTGCTTAACTGCTTTGTTTTAGGTTTTGTTTTTTTCGTTGATCCACCTGCTTTTTGTTTTTTAAAGTGTGTGGGGTGAAACCAGACCCGCTCTGCGTGGTCGTGTTTGATGTTCAACTGGGCTGTTCTCGTCGGAGGGAGGAGGAAGTCAGCGCAATTTAAATGTTTCCCAACACTTCACTTACTCTCAGTTGAAACCACCGGAGGACACGCACGGGCGCTGGCACGCGGACTCTGGATACTCCTACCTGATCATGAAGGCAGGAAAGAGGTGGACGGGGCTGGGGAAGCACGCCGGGTAAACTGCGGAGGAGTTTGTGTTTAGAGGTTAGAAAGTTTTCCACAGTGCGCGTAGCGATCCGTGTTTCCCACCTCTGGGATAGTCGGGAATACTTTGAGACAAAGTAAAGCTGTTTCCAGAAAAAACCGGCCCGCGGGGAGCGCGCGCAACAGGACTGATAAGAATAGCAATACCTGGAAAATCTGAACGCGCCAGTCTGCAGCCATGAATGAGGAAATGCAGGGAGGAGAGGAGAAGGACTGGCATGAGCTTGAACCAAAATATGGGATCAAAATCTTCCTCACGGTCCTCTACAGCCTCATCCTGGTGACGGGCATTGTAGGTAATTCAGTCACTATCCGAGTGACCCAGGTGCTAAAGTGTAAGGGCTACCTTCAGAAGAACGTCACTGACCACATGGTGAGCCTGGCTTGCTCTGACATCTTGGTGCTTCTCATTGGCATGCCGGTGGAGCTCTACAGCGCTATCTGGTTCCCCTTCACGTCGGCGTCAGGCAATGCCTTCTGCAAGATCTACAACTTCCTGTTTGAGGCTTGCAGCTACGCCACCATCCTCAACGTGGCCACGCTCAGCTTTGAGCGCTACGTCGCCACCTGCTACCCTTTTCGCTTTAAAACCTTGGGTGGGAAATGGACCACCGGCCTAATCACCTTTGCCTGGCTCGTGTCCCTGCTTGTGGCCCTGCCACTGCTAATCACCATGGGGACGCAGGGGCACATCCCAATGGCGCGCAACACCCCAGTCCAGAACCTGACCTTCTGCACCAACCTGAGGGAGCACTGGGTGATGTACAGGATCAGCATCTTCTTTGCTTTCATCGTGTACATGATCGTGCTGGTCTGCGTGGCCTTCATGTGCCGGGCTATGATCCTGGTCCTGAAGAAGCCTATGGGATTCACTGAAGGAAGCACCAGTGGAAATCAAAGAGCAATCCCTAATGAAAATCCAAAGGTCAAGTCAGCCAGGAAGCAGACCATAGTTTTTCTTGGTAAGTTGGAATTTTAATGTTTTAAAACCGATGAAAGTGCAGAAATTTGTAGAATAATTTGAATCTGATGCCACAAACTTGGAAGAAACGGCAACATCATGACACCAGAATGCACCAGTCCACTGCCTGGCTGCAATTCAGGCGGGCATGCAGCAGAAGGCCCTCACAAGGTAGTCTGCAACCAATAGCAGTGCCGCTAAATAGTAAAAAATCATTGTGGGCTGGACCAGTAAAAAAATCATAACAACTTACATTAATTTAAAAAAAAACAACAAAAAAAACACCCTCCAAAGGTTTCCCTTCTTTAAGTGGTAATGAGTTTATCCTAGAACTCTCCTCCCCAGGATTCATGAAGCAGAAAATCCACAAAATATCATTTCTTAATAAATTATTTTATTACCAGAACAAACAGCCTTTAAAAATATTCCCCCGGGGACATGAAACGGTAAGTACACGTACAAATTCCAGTCAAAAAAAGGAAGAAAAAAAGCCTTCATTCACATCAACAGTGTGAGGGCTGGGATTACTGCACTGGTAATAATAATGGGAGTCACTTTAGTGGCCCAGTTTGACCCCCGACCTTTGGAACAAAGTAATTACTAACACCTAGACAAAAATCCCAAATTTTATTTTTGGTTTTATTTTTAAGAAATAAAATGTCAATAAAGTCTTTTAGTTCAAATAAAACAACACGGCCAAAAAACACTGGCATTCTGCTGCTACATGCTGATTGGTTGATTAAAGGACGCACAGTTAAACTGTAAAGGTACTTTACTGTATGATGGCATGAAAGGAGGATAGCATATCCCGAATATGATCATCTCAGGTGCGGAAGCCCCACCCACCTGCTTCTCAAACCTTTTGTTTGCAATGACAGCCAATCAGAGGAAAGTTGTCTTAAAGGGGGAGGGGCTAAAACAGATTTTAGTTTAAGATTAAGATTTAAGTAGTTTAGTTTAAGTAAAGATTATTTTGAACTGTCAGTCATGCAAAGCTACTCTGGTAGTCAAACGCTGCAGTAATCACACCAGGTTTGATTGATTGGGTCTGTCTGATCAAATTAGCTTAATTTAAAGAGGTGGACTGATCGTTTCATACCAAAGTGCTTGAGTCTACTTGAACTCTTCGAGTCTAAATTTCTCAATTGTTAACAGAAACAGTTAAGTAGGGTCAACTTTGTACACGCTGTGCACGGTGCTCTACATGAGTGATGTGCAGCCTCTCCAACTGTTTACACCAACAGTAAAAACACCGCTTTGCTCTGAGCCACAAGTGGAAGTAATAAAAACGAGTCTGGGCTGTGTGTTTCCCTTTTTATGACCATTAAAATGATTGATGTCACACAGTGACACGCACAAGCTGCTTTTGTTTAGGGTGTGTCAGACACGCTGCAAACACACTGCCTGTAATAGTAATCACAGCTTGTTTAACGCTGAGCTGTTTCGCTTATTTCCAGCTCTGGATTTTTATCCTTGGACTTCAGAGTAGCTTTGCATGAGTCACAGTTCAAAATAATTCTCCTTTGCCTTAAACTAGGAGTCAGAGCAGCCTCACAGCCCCAGACACACTATTTTAGCTTCTCTTCTTCTTGTGATTGGCTGCCCTTCATTTAGAACATGTTTGAATGGCAGGTGGGTGGAGTTTATTAGGATATCTGCTTTTTATGACATCATAAGGACCCAGGAGTATTAAAAGCTGCCTGAACCAAGTGTTTAGAGCTTTTTTTTTGTTTGTTATCCAAAGCTGTGACCATCTTTAATGTGGACTTCAATCAGAAAGCTAGCTTGAAAAAAGATGTTTTCATGCTGCCCAGTATGAAGTCTTGAAGGTGAAGTCAAAATGCTCATGGTCATGTTTAACTCTTAAGAAAAAGACTTCCCACTCAAAAACTGACATGAAATCATCACGAGGGATAAAAACATGGGTGGAAAACCTCATAAAACACCTCACAGAGAGGTATTCTTCTACCAGAGCAGTCAGGCATACCGACACCTGCCTAACCCAGACAACATGTTAACAGCAGAGTTTGCAGAATAATGACACGTTGGACTTCCTGCGTGCTCCGTCTTGGTCCACTGAATATGAGCAAGGACTGGCCAAGAGAAGGAAGAGGCTCAGAGGAGTTAGCAGATGTTGATGTGCCGCAGTGAAGGCAGCAGATGGACTCCCTGTGTCCCTTTAGTCATACAGCAGACTCACCGCAAAAATACACAAAACACTGACAGGAAGTAGGACGTGCATGAGCTAAACTGCACACTAACAGGAATAAAACTTTTAAACCCCTGGTCCCAGCGACACCTCCAAAACATTTTGAATAGTTTTTTAACTTTAAATTACCATCATAATGAAAACCATCACCCCTGCCCTGAAGAGCTGTACTAAAACTTTGATGTTATATGACTTTTTAAAAAAAAAAAATTACAACATGCTGACGTCAGCCTGCTTTTGTTTAATGGACTGGTTCTTATATAGTGCTTTTCTACTCCATCTGCGCACTTAAAGCACTTTATCCAACATGCATTGAAGCATTACATACTAAACTGGTGCAGTTTATTTTCTTTGCCCATGTGACTGGAGCAGAAGTGGCTGAAATCTTTGACTTTTATAAGCTGTAAAAACTTGAGATTTTAAGATATAGTCAAACTTTATGGCTTCATGGTGATGTCGTAGGGTATCACAATGACAGGTGTGTTGCATAGCTCTCTCCATGTTCTTTTATATGATATATTACTCCATATAGTTTCATGATTCTAAGGTCACCTTTGACCTTGGGCACTATCAATGAAGGTCAGGGTAAAATGCTTAGTCAGCTTTGGTACTCATGCCCCCCAAGGTCACGTATATTGCCGTGAAGTTGGAAGTCGATCCATAAAGATTGTGGTTGATATAAATTTATTACTGATTTTCACACTTGGTGTGACCTTGACCCGATTTTCACCTAAATTAAATCATTTTGAGCTGTTATTGGTACCATTGCACAAAATTTGAACTTGAAACTGTGGATGCTGGACAGCTAACAGGGGGAGAATAAACTGGGCTTTGAACAGAGATCCACCTTTCACCTTTATCCCACAATAATCCTCCTTCTGTATAATACCAACATCTTCCTCTGGATAAAATCCTCATAAAGTTTTTCAAAGAGTCTTCCTAATAGGCCGGTATCTGTAAATTCATTTACAGATATCGGGGCAGTATCTGTAAAGGATATAGCACTGTGCAAAGTCTCAAGCCACAGTCATTTCTTTATGTTTTGCTTCCAGGGAACCAGACTTCTTTGTGGTCTTGAGTAATATTTCTCCAGGCTTTCTGAAGGTCTTTCAAAGCTTTTATTTGGACATTGGGTCCTTTTTCACTGCTTTTTTGTTGTAGCGGACCATTTTCAGAGGAATTTGTTTCTGTTTTTTGAACCACTTAATACTGCCTTATGAATCATTCAAATGGTAAATGGCTTGTATTTGTATAGCGCTTTACTTAGTCCCTATGGACTCCAAAGCGCTTTACACTACATTCAGTCATCCACCCATTCACACACATTCACACACTGGTGATGGCAAGCTAGCCACAGCCACCCTGGGGCACACTGACAGAGGCGAGGCTGCCGGACACTGGCGCCACCAGGCCCTCTGACCTACACCAATAGGCAACGGGTGAAGTGTCTTGCCCAAGGACACAACGACTGAGACTGTCGGAGCTGGGGCTTGAACCGGCAACCTTCCGACTACAAGACAAACTGCCAACTCTTGAGCCACGATCTCCCAAGTGTAAAGGGATGAACCAGTGCTGATAGATAACACAGGTTGGTAGGCATAAAATAGCATTTTTGTTCCAAAGTAGCTGAAAACCTGCCATATTTGCTTCTCAGTGACTTTTGACCAGCCCACAGTTGAAGTGCTTTTGCTGTCATTGCACCACAACTGTGGAATCGTCTCAGACTTTAAACCTGAGCTGAACACAGTCAGTTTTGCTGATCTCTGGTTGTCGTGTTTGAACAACAAATCCTCGGTGTTATTTTATGTAAATGGTGTGAATTTAAAAAAAATTTTTTATTTGATTTTATTATTGACTATGAAGCAATTTTTGGTTTTCAATGCGCTCTATAAAGTTTGAGGAAACTGGACAGTTTGAGGACAAAAGAAGTGGCAGACTTGAAATACTATCTACAGCAGATGAACAGTATCTGAAAGTAATGTCTTATCCATCCATCCAGCATGCAATACCATTGGAAAGTGTTTGATTGGCAGCAGCTTTATTTTGCAGCATGATGACACAATGACACACTGCCAATGCGATAAAATCATATCTTTCTATCAGTCATGGATTAGTCTCCCGAGAGCCCGGACCTCAACATTATTTAAGCAGTGTGGGATCATTTAAAGGCAGAAACATCCAAAAAGAGCTTTGGATGTCCTTCAAGAAGCCTGGAGAACTATTCCTGAAGATACTAACAGATATTCCAGAGGGTTGCCTAATGGCCCCGGTTTACCCACCGTAATGGTCGCTTTGCTCGCCACCACAACGTCGTCTCACAGTCACTTCTATTTAAACCTGCCATTAAGGCATAGGAGGCCGCTGAAGTATTCTCCTGAAGGATAGGTGTTGCCACTCAGAGAATATTGGCAAACCATTCAAAGTTTTCAAACTGTTGAAACATCTCTGTTTGTATATCTGAATGTGTCTGAGCTTCTTTGGTGGAATATCATTAAAATGACATTAGAAACCAGCATGATTGTACATGCGTGGCTTCAACCCAAAGTCGAGAGGTTCATGACTGACTGAAGCGCCGCAAAGATTGTGTTGTGCTGCAACATAAGAGAGGTCAGGTGTACCACAGCGTTATAGGTGGAGCCTGAGGGACCAGGGCTGACCCACTTGACCCAAGAGGTTTTATTTCCAGTTATCCGAATAAAAATTTAATTAAAAAAAAGACTAAACATGTTTTCCTTTTCTACAAAAAAGTAAAAGACAACTTTTTTGTTATCAGGCAAATTTTGACCAGTTACCACCTGCCCTATACTTGTTAAATCTGAGCATCACGTCACATTCATAGGTTGGTTAACATAGGCAGAAGAAACAGAAGTATTCTGAACCCTGCAAATACATTTCCTACTGAAAGTATAAAAACCTACAGAACAACAAAGAAGACAGTTGTTAAAAGTTTCTGCTGAGATAAGTTGAATTTACAGCACACAGCACTGCTCTCTCCCTCTGCTGATTGGCTCAGTGTAATCCACATGGCACTCCCTTTTTTGACTCACTCCTCCTCTCAATATAACAATAATTCTTCAGATAATGATGATACTGGATTGTAGTGTTTATTGTCTTTTTAGAAATCTCATTTTGTGTCGTGTGACAGCTGTCAGACAGACACAACCACAACAACGAAGACTTCCCAGTTCCTGAAATCAACAAGAAAGTGCACCGGTAACGTCACAGAAAATCAAACACAACTCTGTGAAAGTGACACCCGCATCATACGTCACCTGGACTTGTTCAGCAGAGCTAGAAAAGACCTGTGGGTTTAAGATGTTTGCAAAGGTGGTGCCCTGCAGCTCCGTCCTACATCACTGAAGATGTTGCGCCTCTTTGCCACCAGTTTGGACTCACAATGTTGCGTCATATTGTGTTGCTCCTCTCCTGCAGTCTTACTGCTTGTATTTACAGACCTGTTGAGATCTCAGTGTTTGAGTGGATAGTGGTGATGTTGGTCTTCATAATCCACAGCAAAAATAACAGTAGCAGTGCTGGTGTTGTTTACTCAGTGCATACAGGCATGTGTAGCTACTTTAGGCCCAGCCCAAATTACTCAAGCCCGTCTAAAATCGTATAAAAACCGGTCATGCCATACATTGACCTAAGCTTGTTAGACTTACACAAACTGTTTTTGCCTTATATTAGGTAGACAGAGTACAGCTGGCACAGTTGAAGCTGCCATTTGTTTTCTGCGCATGTGTATTAGTGTTTCACTTCAACACGTCCCTTTCCCATTAACTGAACTCTCAGATGACTGTAATCTTCATTGTGTGCTCTAAAGGCTGACGTATGTCAGGACATGATGTCATTCAAGGTTATCGCACTGCTGAGAGAAATGGGCCAGGTGGTCTGTTTATTTAAGTGGTTTAACATTACTGGTTTAGGCACACAAACACACCTCCCTCTGTTTGAGTCAGTCCACTGTGATGTCCTGTTGGATCAGCCTGGCATTGAACACCAGCCAAACCTGAGTGTGTGTGTGTCTGAATCACAGCACAGGAGTCTATTATGTACTCCTAAAACTCACACCTTCAGAATATTGATTTTATAACCTCGGGGTTTGTGTGCGATTATTCTTTTTTGTGCTGAAAGTATAAATTCTCTGAAACATTTTAAAAACTTTTAATGTGAATGGTTGTGAGTTTTACTTCAGGCTGAAGGGGGCCGGTGGGGAGGGACTGAGGTAAAGAACCAATGTGATGTGAAAACAATGGGAAGCTAGTGCAGAGTCTGTGACACTCAGCTAATGGAGGTAGTTAAGGTGTTTTAAAGCCTGTAGGGCTGATTGATGCAATTTGTGAACCACACTGCTCCTCTGATGCATAACTCGGTTGAATATGATCACAAAAACAAGATGCACAAAGTCACTTTCAGGTCAGAGCAATCCAGTGATGGTTATCATTATAATTTCTGCATAATTCACAAACGTATTAGAGGGATGATGGAGAGCTGAAGGTTTACTCCACATGTGCACCAAGCTGCAGCTTCCAGGGCTGAGAAACTGAGGTGAAAGTGCAAAAAACCTGCAGTTTATATAAAAGTAGACATAGACACCGGTGATATCACTATTTGTTTTTTTTGTCTCCGCATTTTAAAGCTTCACCCCACCATGTTGGTTTTTTGGAGGCAGAGGTTAAAATATTTGGACGGGAAAATGAAGATTGAGCTGATGGAGACTAGAGGACGGTCTGAACCAAAAATGCTCCAAAAGACACCAACAGCACAAACACTGTCTGCATGTCGAACTGTTTGTTTTTATGTTGGACCCCCTTAGTTCCCGCCGGTTGCCAAGAGCAGTTTCTTGCAGCAGTGTGTAAGCATGTTTATTTCTGTTGGGCATTTTAAAATGGGAGTCTGTGGGGACTGGCTTAGTTTTGGAGCCAGCCTTAAGTGGTTGTTACAGGAGCTCCAGTTTTTGGCTCTTGAAGCTTTGCCTTCATTTTTCAGTTCTGAAGGTTGCAACTTAATTTTAGGGGTGATTTAAAAAAAACAAATTCCTCTTCCCACTGTACATTATTAGGGCCTGTTTGACTGACAGGTGGATTCGACACAGGCTATAGCTACTAGCTGTCTACTAGGCTTCGCCTCAGCTAATTGGAGTCCCTGAATTCTGACCCCTGGATGTGCTGTGGGGGCCTTTTGGAGCATTTTTAAATGGAATCTGGCAAAAAAAACCAAAACAACAACAAAAAAACCCATGACTTCAGTCTGTCTATGGTACAGTTTTTTTTTGTTTGTTTTTGTTTTTGTTTTTTGATGTGACACTGGAGTATTCTCTGAGTCTGTTAGCAGTAATCCTTGAAAGAGTAGTTGTCAAACAGCTAACAGATCATCTGCAGAGGAATGGCTTATTTGAAGCGTTTCAGTCAGGTTTCAGAGCTCATCACAGCACAGAAACAGCTTTAGTGAAGGTTACAAATGATCTTCTTATGGCCTCTGACAGTGGACTCATCTCTGTGCTTGTCCTGCTAGACCTCAGTGCTGCGTTCGATACTGTTGACCATAATATCCTATTAGAGCGATTAGAACATGCTGTAGGTATTACAGGTACTGCACTGCAGTGGTTTGTGTCATATCTATCTAATAGACTCCAATTTGTTCAAGTAAATGGAGAGTCCTCTTCACACACTAAGGTCAATTATGGTGTTCCACAGGGTTCAGTGCTAGGACCAATTCTATTTACATTGTACATGCTTCCCTTAGGCAGCATCATTAGAAGACATAGCATAAATTTTCACTGCTATGCAGATGACACGCAGCTCTATCTATCCATGAAGCCAGGTAACACACACCAATTAGTTAAACTGCAGGAATGTCTTAAAGACATAAAGACCTGGATGGCCGCTAACTTTCTGCTTCTTAATTCAGATAAAACTGAGGTTATTGTACTCGGCCCTGAAAATCTTAGAAATATGGTATCTAAGCAGATTCTTACTCTGGATGGCATTACCTTGGCCTCCAGTAATGCTGTGAGGAACCTTGGAGTCATTTTTGACCAGGACATGTCCTTCAATGCACATATTAAACAAATATGTAAGACTGCTTTCTTCCATTTGCGCAACATCTCTAAAATTAGAAATATCCTATCTCAGAGTGACGCTGAAAAACTAGTTCATGCATTTATTACTTCCAGGCTGGACTACTGTAATTCTTTATTATCAGGATGTCCTAAAAACTCACTGAAAAGCCTTCAGCTGATCCAAAATGCTGCAGCAAGAGTCCTGACAGGGACTAGAAAGAGAGAGCATATTTCTCCTGTTTTGGCTTCCCTTCATTGGCTTCCTGTTAAATCCAGAATTGAATTCAAAATCCTGCTCCTCACATACAAGGTCTTAAATAATCAGGCCCCATCTTATCTTAATGACCTTGTAGTACCATATCACCCCATTAGAGCACTTCGCTCTCGCTCTGCAGGCTTACTTGTTGTTCCTAGAGTATTTAAAAGTAGAATGGGAGGCAGAGCCTTCAGTTTTCAGGCCCCTCTTCTGTGGAACCAGCTTCCAGTTTGGATTCGGGAGACAGACACTATCTCTACTTTCAAGATTAGGCTTAAAACTTTCCTTTTTGCTAAAGCATATAGTTAGGGCTGGACCAGGTGACCCTGAATCCTCCCTTAGTTATGCTGCAATAGACGTAGGCTGCCGGGGATTCCCATGATGCATTGAGTTTTTCCCTTCCAGTCACCTTTCTCACTCACTATGTGTTAATAGACCTCTCTGCATCGAATCTTATCTGTTATTAATCTCTGTCTCTCTTCCACAGCATGTCTTTATCCTGTTTTTCTTCTTTCACCCCAACCGGTCGCAGCAGATGGCCGCCCCTCCCTGAGCCTGGTTCTGCCGGAGGTTTCTTCCTGTTAAAAGGGAGTTTTTCCTTCCCACTGTCGCCAAAGTGCTTGCTCATAGGGGGTCATATGATTGTTGGGTTTTTCTCTGTATTTATTATTGTGCTATCTACTGTACAATATAAAGCGCCTTGAGGCGACTTTTGTTGTGATTTGGCGCTATATAAATAAAATTGAATTGAATTGAATTGAATTGAATTGAATTAATTAGCATGTATACCTGTGTTAGTATGGACTTCATGAATGCATATCTTTGCTCACCATCTTTTCCTCCATATATGGTCATGGATGGCTCCAGAAAAACACATCTAACTCCAAGCTTCAAACTGGGGCTCCACAAAATACTGGGTGGCTCTGTCCATCTTCATTTTACAGTCTGTGGCAGGCTAAGACAGGGGAAGGGAAACTGACCAAGAATACTGAGATTTTATGAGGAGATTGAGGTTTTGTGCCTCAAAGTACACATTTTCATAAGCAACTAGTGGAAAATGTAATTTTTGCATGAAAGTGCAGACTTGTACTAGCTGCAGAAGTCTGGTTAAAGCCAGGGATTACATGAAAGCATGGAGAGTTTTACACTGAACCTGTAGGAATTGGGGAAAAAAAAAACAGTTTCAAGGTAAGACGTACCTTACACTGTTAACATTTGTCAGGCTCTGTGTTTGACATGCTTTTAGACGACATTTACTCAAAGTGAAGTGCAAATAATTTGGTGGCTGTTACAGATATGGGCGAGCTGCCCAACTGAAGTCTGTGCCTTATTGAATATTGTCATTTAATGCTACTTTACATTCACTTCATTATACTTCTGAGGGAAATGCTGAACTTTAAAAAGAGCTTATGAGCTTAGAAGATACAAAACATGTAAACCTGCAGTTTCCAAGCATTGAGCACAAAAGGAAATTTCTTTGAGCTCATGGTAACGTGAAATGCTTATCTTTGAAAAACAAACCTGTGAGTTTTATAGAAGTTTAGAGGAAAGATTTCCCCTCTCGTCTTAAAGGGGTTCATTTAAATAACTGCTTAAGAACCAACCACATCAACTCGTTCACCATTTCAAAAGGAACAAAAAAGATTAAAGAAAGGCGAGAATGCAGAAGTGAAGCATCACTAATTAAAGGCTAATTCACTGTTCATTGGGCTTCTTCTTTAAGAATTGTTAGACGTCTGTGCATTCTGTGCATAATTCATGCTCCTCTAAAAAAGTTGGAACAAAATGTGCAGCTCTATCGGGAATCGCTCGCTGCTTCGACATCAAAGGTCTCTTATTCTGCTCAACTTCAGGAGGATCAGAAGACGGATCTACGAAAGATCAAAGCAGCAGGACATCCCCAAAACACTTCACCTGGGAAGCACTCAGGAGGTATCCTGAGTATCACTTCCTGTCACATGCTTCCATGAGGTTGCTATTTTACTCCCCACCACACCGAGCTCATTGAGCTCTGCAGCACAAGACAACCAGTCGACCTGGTGGAGCTGTAGTTAGTGTAGGTGAGGCAGCGGATTATGTTGCTCAGGTTTTTCTTTGTCTCAAAGCACTTGACAAATAAAAAATTAAGAGAAATTAGAAACTTACAGATGTTATAATTTATTCTTTTATTTAAGAAAGCAGTTCCCGCCTCATGATCATGAGAAGAATTACGAGCAAGTAGATACAGTCGCCACTGTCATCTGAAAGTACAGATTCATATTCAGGATATTTTAAATTCCAGGTTGTATTTGTCACCTGAGTAATTTCACTGTTGTCCTGAGCAGAAAACTGCTTCACTCCCACTGTGGTCTGATTCAATTACCGGCCAGTTGTACGTCCTCGTTAGCCTAATAACGTAATAAGTATTACCGGTAGACAGATTTTTTTGTCCTCACATAAATGAACGAGGATGGGTCGGCTGCATTACAACCAGCTCATAAAGTGGGTTTTTATCCGTTAGTCACAATTACTGTGCGGCTTAATTTCCTGATAGGACATAATTTGTTTCTGTGCTTCTGTGTCGATGTGACTCTGAATGCGGATTCACTGGTATTACCTGATGGTGGATGGCGACAAGCTGGGCATGAGGATGATGCCAGACATGGTGAAAGTGATATGACAATGAACAGGACATAAAATCAACATGTTCCTGGTTAATTAAAGGATTGCAGTCATGATCATTTGGATTGGCAGACAGTGCTGAATATTATACTGGAAACGGCCTTTAAAGTGGGCCTAATCTGCTTTTCCTTTTTTTCCACTCCATCAGGTACATCTGTTCAATTCTCGTTAACACAGATGTCTAATCAGCCAATCACATGGCAGCAACTCAAGTGCATTTAGGCACGTAGGTCAAGACGACCTGCTGAAGTTCAAAGTGAGTATGAGAATGAGGAAAAGTGACTTTGAACGTGGCGGTGTTGTCGCTGCCAGACGGGCTGGTATTTCAGAAACTGCTGATTTGCTGGTATTTTCTCACACAAACATCTGTAGGGTTTACAGAAGATGATCTAAATAAGAGGAAATATCCATTTCACTGGGTGGAAATGCCTCGATGATTCCAGATGACAAAGGACAATGGGCAAACTGCTTGAAAATAATAATAAGAAAACAGTAAAGCAAATAACCACCTAAGAACAGAAAAGACTAAAGTGCACTGAGATTCACCAAAATTGGACAACAGAAGACTGGAAAAGTGTTGGCTGATCTGATGAGTCTTGATTTCTGCTGGACTTTTGGATGGCAGGGTAGAAGGGCAGAATTTAGAGCAAACAGCATGAAAGCATGGATCCATCCTGCCTTTTATCAACAGGTCAGGGTGGTGGTGGTATGGTTGTATGTGGGATTTTTCATTGGCACATTTTGGGTCCCTTAGTCACCGCTGAGCACCGTTTAAACTCCACAGCCTTCCTAAGTATTGTTGCTGTTGTCCTTCTCTGAATGACCACAGTGGCTCCTTCCAGCAGGAATGCATGCCACAAATGCCACAAAGCTCAAATGATCTCAAACTGGTTTCTTGAACATGACAATGAGCTCACTGTACTTAAATGGTCTCCACAGTCAACAGATCTCAGTCCAATAGAACACCTTTGGGTGTACCTTATAAAGTGGCGGGTGAGTGTGATGCAATTCTCATTTTCCTTTAGTAACAATGAGAAATGCTCCGGAGTTACTCAGTTTTCTCCCCACGCCCTGTGTTTAAATCAGCTGAAAAATGGACCTAATATTTGGAGAAATTCAGCTCTTAGTGAGGGCTCGAATGAGCTGTGAATAATGAGAAAGAGCAGAGAAGAACTGAAATGTAATGCATATATTCGGTCTGAAGAACATGCCTCACTTTTTCTCTGTAATGCGCTTCAGTTGAGTTTTTGCCTATTGTCTCAAAATAAGCCTACTTACCATTTCTAAACCATGCAGTCATGAATACTGTAGTGTTTTGCAGAATTAAGAGTAAAGATTTTGGGGAGAAGATTGTGTTTGTAACCAGAGTAACGCTCCCTGCTTCAGAGTCTCAGCATGTATCAGACATGTTTATTACAAAAATTGAGCTTTATTGCTGTTTTCAGGCTGTTTACTGAAAGCGTTCACCTTCCAGCAAAGCCACTGCTGATACGAGAAACGCATTCTGAGTTTGGCTCATTGAGCTTCAGCCTCTCATTTTATATCCTATAAAAAAAGGTGCACAGAAAAAATGCTCTTAAAAAGGAAAAAAAGTGCAAGTCTGAGACTGAAACTCGACAGCCTTGAATGATTTTTAATCAGGCGGCGTGTAATGACACTCCTCAGTGTGTGATAGTCTTTTATGCAAACAGTTTGCTTGTACTTAATTTCAGCAGGAATCGTGTGGGCTGTTCAGAGCACACACTCCACCTCTACACCCTCCTCCACTTATTACCAACAGACTAGAATATTGATGTATGTATAAATATTGATGAGCACAGATATAGAGGGGATTTTCTGGGTTTAAAAAAAATAAAAAATATTTATGGCTCAGTTTCAAGTCAGTGTTTTTATTTCTCACTTTATTGCATCCACATTTAAAGGAAGGTGTTTTTAGTCTTATTAGGAATTACTCATTTTTATAATTCCTAAAGAAAATCACCTGACCATGATTTAAAAAACTTCAGTATTTACTAATACAAAATTCATAAGAGCTCGGGCATGAACACCACTGCAGACTCGACTTCATCATCTTCGTAATGGAATATTACATTTTACTGAATATAACTTCGAGGTCACGTCTGTTATCGACTGCAGCGATGATCCCAGTTTGCATTTGAATATTGTTATTGTGACAGATTCCACTCTGTCGTAAACGCTGATGTCAGATCTTTCTCGTTCCTGCCGCTGCTGCACTTTACTTTGAAATAACTTTCAAATCCCGGCTGGCCTGTGCGACTTTGGAGAGTAATTAAAACCAGGGAACATCCTTGTTAAGTCGCCCGCACATCACGTCCAGGACAGAAGGTTAATTGCTTGAGAGCCAGCATTTGTAAAATGAATATTAATTCTGTTGTGCTGGTTTTGCCTTTTCGCCTGTGACCTTTGACCTTTGAGGCCACTTGTGAGGGGGCTTGGGGGCGCTGTGAGGGCTAAAGTTTTTGGCTGTGGCAGTGATCATGTGTTAGAGCTTAGCAAACACAAATCACAGACATCAAGTAGTAGACATCAAACCTAATCAAGTAGGTTTTAGTACATAAAGCTAACCAGTAGGTAGAACTGAACATAAAATAAAAACTAAAACAAAAAGAACACAAATTTCCAACAGGATGGTAGTCGGGGTCTGCTAGCTGTCTCCACAAACCTCGGTCTCAGGAGTCCTGTGTTTAGTTTATATCACATCCACACCTCCACCTCCTCCAAAATATGGATGCATTCACTCTGCAAAACAGCAAACACTCCTACAGGTTTATTTCAAGTCATTTCCTATTTTGGTTTGTAATCCCAAGTCTCCTTGCACTCACTTTGCTTCCTTCATTTGTTATCCTGCCACTCTTGTTCCTATCAGTGAAATATAAACCCAGTAAGCTTACACCCTTTTCACTCTGTCACTTCGAATGTTGTCTTGTTAGTACTTGTAGTCAAGCTTTCCAGGATTTCTCATGGATGATGTCATACTTGTACTCTTCTCATGTTTGTTCTGCTCTTGAATTTCTTTGTGAATGGTTTCCTAACCTTCACGTTGATTGGTTGGCACTCTGTGATTAGAGATCTGGACTTTGCGGTTTGTCTTGTTTTTGGATCCCTCAGTTTTTATAAAAAGGTGAACCCTCAAATACCTCCAAACCTCAAGCTACACTGCTTATTTCAAAATATGTATATTTTACCTTTTGTCCATCATGCATTGTGTATTTATTCATCTGAGTGGGAATGTTGTCTTTCCATGTTATGAATCTGTGATGATTTTTAGTCAATTATCAACTGTAGCTGTCCATTTTAACAGTGATCAATTATTTCGTTGCACTAAAAAATGTCATAAAGTGTTTGCGCGCTAGATGCACTCCATAAATTTTAGAAAAAGCCAGCTGGCATTGAGTAATTCCAATTTAATGCAATTTCTTGACCAAAGACCGGCACTCCAGAGGCTGATTGGCCAAAACAAAGAGAAAGAACTTTGCTACACATGCTTAAAGCAGCTGTTTACATGTGTGAAATGCTTTTTTCCCCTTTTTAAAATCTGGTTGTAACTTAAAGTTTGAGTCTTCCTTTGCTTATAACAGTCTTTGACTTCTATGTGAAAAACTTCAGGCAAGTCATTTTTGTTATTGGCTCCCAGCTGCTGTGGTTGCTAAGACCAGAGACCGTTGTTGGTATTGGTGCATCGAGATGGCGATAACACAAACGTAAGATCTGCTCTCAGTTTGCAGTTGAATGGGGTCAAGTTGGTAATCACATGCAATGTGTTTGTGTTAATGGTAATTAACTGTGATAAAGCTCCAGAAATTCAAATGAACTACTTACATTTAGTTCAGCCAGAATTTAATAGATTTCAACAATTTCCTCTACAAATTGTGAGGTAGTACTGAAGGATGGTGATTTAACTGCAAAATTACATAGGAGCTTGGTAATCTGGCTTTTATATAGAAATAAAACCAGAATACAGCCAGTTAGCAACCAGCAAAGAGACACATTGCAGAAGAGTTGTGCTTATCAGTACAAACTAACTCATATTAATTCCATTGTGTTGGCATTCTGTCTGCATTTATAAATTAAACAGCAATTATTTGCAAAGCTTTGCCAGTCTGAGAGTCCAGTCAGTTTTAGCGTGACTTTATGGAGACAAGTTGCCTCCCACCAGACAACCTGTAATATCCTTGGGATCAAAAGTGGTTGCTGCAACTACAGCAAAAAAAGTTCAGTCAATCACCAGGCAACCACCATGTTTTTTCCTAGTAGCAAGCGGTTTGCTGCCTATTTTTACTCGACTGTGAGTAAGCCGAGCCCTTATTCATATCCACCCCTTACTCATCATATCAGGAGTCAAAATTCCAAGATAACAAAGGTGAACAGGCTCAGTCTGAGGCTTCGTGACCAGGCTTCACTAACCAGTGCATGATGTCATGTTGGTTTCATCCGTCTTCCTGCCGACGGTCGTCAATACATTATGGCAGCTAATTTCATCCTAACTTCTGGGGCTGATGTGGATTTATTTTATCAGCAAACATTAGAATTAACCACAATACAGTTCATGTGGTGGAGCTAAGTAAAAAAGAAAAAAAATAGCTGGCTAATCTGGCTTATAATATAAGACAAAGTAAAACAATTCAGGTAAGCAAATAGATGTTAGTGTTTAAGCATTACTAAGAGTGTTTGATAATACAGTTTTGTTCATTGTATCAAAATAATGTTGTGTGAAGCGTGTGTTAAACATCATCAAGAATTGTGAGACTTGCTGGTTAGATTACTTGTTTTTTCTTTTTTTTCTCTTGCTATATTGTCTGTGAGGGACAAAAGATTGCAGTGCAGATGATGGGAATGCATGGGATTAATTTCAGGTACTATTTCAGCAGGCTTTATGACACCTGGTACCCAGAGATGACCTAGTTTTATTCCAGCCTCATTTTTACTGTGTGAATGCCTGAGTCATGTACAAAATAGTCAGACTTGGGGAATAATATAACTTTGCCGATACCATTGTACATTCACAAAATTGGAATGAGAAGAAGGAATTTTTTACAGCATAATTTAAAATAAACATAATATGATGGCAGCAGAGGAGAAGAGAAGCCAATGTGTAAGGTTGTGTTTTTCTTTCAGAGTAATTCACAGCTTTCTTGGCCTTGCATTTCTTACCTGTTCCCATCAGACACTTTCCACCACTCTGCCACAGCAGGGCCATAGCTCATGAAGTGCGGCGACAGCCCAATTGCCACCCATGAACCTCTCTCCTTCGGATCGATTGGGCTTATTTATTGTGTTTGACTAGATACCTTGACTCCCCGCCGGCCTGTTTACGGTTCTCGGGTGGCCTCCTTCAAACCCTTTTACCATCAAATATAAAATAAACCTCGGGGAGGATTCGCTGTGTGCCTCGCCATTCCTCCTTCCTAGCCTCCATCGTATGCTCGGCACTGAGTGACAGCTGCATAGTTTAGTAATAAGATCCAGGGCCCCCGTGGCCTCGTGGCAGCCAACATAGCTGAAGGCAAGCCATCCAGAGAGTGACAGCGCTGCACTCAGCGAACCACCTGGGAGACAAATCTGCAGATGGTTTAGAGCGAGTGCACCTTCATGGGGTGTGTCAGCACTCTGAAGGGAATTCACCGGTTGTACTCCGTGGGTGTGTTTACTTATCTGCGCTACAGCACCATGCTATACGGTGGCATGCACTGATACTAAAGGTTGCAAAGGCTGGTGTGTGAAAGGATCTTAGACTGATATCTGTTTTCAAATATTTTGAACTAACATGATTCATTTGTGGTTGTCATTTTTCCTTTTTTATTATTAAATGAATCAATAAGAAATGAACCCTTAGATCAGCTGGCACTTAATGTGACTCAATGAGCATCTGTAGGCACAGAGGTCTGTGTCTGTAACTTATTAGCTATAATTGCAGTATATCTTGTACTACTTGCTCAATGCTTATACTGCGGGTGTGGCTGTTGACTGCAGACAACTAACACGGCTGCTCAGCTGAGTTGCATCATCAGAAGTATGTGAGGTTTGAGTTCGAGGTAGCAAGGTGTGTCTCCCGACACCGTTTATGTATTTCCTATTAGCCTCTCATCCTAAGAGTCTTATCCTAAGGGTCTCAAACATAAGGTCAGGGGCCCAGAATTGGTCCACCATTGTCCTTAATCCAGCTCCAATGGGCGTCTTTGGAAAATGTGAGGAAGGCATACATTTTGGACTTTATTTTATCTTTACATGAGCATTCATGCTACACCAAAGTAATTAGGTGATGGGTAAAAAGTTAAAAGTACAGAAATTTCTGTTTTGTTTTGTTTTTTAAATTATTTTTTTAATATAATGGTTACACAGTAACAAAAACTAAAAAGTACATGAATTAACTGAAACTTTCAGTTTTATAGATATAGGACAGTTGGTGTCCTATGGTTTACTCCATCTTCTGCATCCTTTTTTAGAATACACTCCTCTATTTATCACATACATCTTTATTTTTTGCCCACTTCAATTTTACAGTTTGCTCTTTTTGACCACCACTCTACACCTAATGACAATAAACAGTAAACCCCTTTCCCGTGACACTGCAAATTTATTCTTGAGATAAGACTGTGTTTTGTAGGAAGTTGCTGGGGGTGAGCAGGTGGGGTTGGAGAAGCTTTTTAATGTCATGTGGGACGTAGCGCTTCAAGTAGCTTTAATTCAAAGAAACGTGGCATCTTTATCACACTGACTGTTTCAAAGCAATTAAAAAGCAGGAGATTAGCAGAGAGGAAGTGCCCTGTAGGTTGACTGATGAACCAGCCAACATGCCATTTTTGCTCAGTTTTCTCCATTTGTTGTAATCAGTCTTATGTTGCAGCCACAATGAATTATGGTGCTGTCTGCCTACCGTTATGCAAAAATAATGTAGAGATGTTTTTATTTAAAGCACCAAAGTACGAGCCAAAAAAATTAAAAGCACACCTGTATTCATGTGAATCTATGGGAATCTAGTCTCCATATCATATGGCATGTTGTCACAACTTCTTCTGATTGGGGCAGGTGGTGTAGCATGTGTTGCATCGGCTCTGGTTCAAATCGTTAACTCCAGATGTTGGAGTTAATGATGAGTGATTCAGATTCTAGAGTTAAGTTGGATTCTCTGTTGTGGGGTTTGCCTCTGAGTTTCTTTTTTCTCCACTGAGGGCTGTGTTTTTTCTCAAGTTTCTGTTGGCTAGAGCTTGTGGGTGTGACAACTTTTAAAGCTGGTTACTGGAGATTTCTCAGGTTTCTGAAATCTAATATCATAAGTAGAGTTATACAAATAAACTCCACTAGTCTCTGAGGTTCTCGGTCATCCAGGTCATGGTAGTCTTAGTCGAGTTGAACTAAGTCCTTGAGTTGAAAGAAACTGGACTATGTTTTAGGTTTTTGAAGATATTTCACCTCCCCTCCAAAGGACTGCTGCTTCTTCTGATTCTTGGAGTCATCTTGGACAGACAGAGGTTCTTCAACGCTCTGCAATTAGAAACATCCTGTCTCAGAAGCTAAAAGCAGTTCATGTAGTTATTATTTGTAGGCCATGACTACTGTAATTATACTTCCTGCCTCTGATTCAGGCTCCATGCTTTCTTGTAGTAAACTAAGTCTGCATACATGTTGCAAACCTTGGAACAGCTGAGTCTGCACCAACTGAGACTTGAGGTCAAAGACAAACATGATCCGCTTTAGTCTGCATACAAACAACACACATGGAGTGAAGGATGCCGTCCTCTACTTGCTTCATAGTCTTTGTTTCCTGGATCACAGACTACCTGACACAAACTGACACAGTTTGTCAGGTTGGGTAGCTGTGTTTTGGGACATTAAGGAGCAGCATGGGGGCTCCACAGTGGAGTGTCCAGGCTCCATTCCTTTTCATTACTCATTACTTTCACAGGACTTGTTTGTATGTATTTGTCTGCTGTATATCAGCAGACAAATGCAACTCTGAGTGCTGGCACATCTAGAAATACTCAGATGCCATTGTGGCGTGTATCAGGAATGGATAGGAATGTCAATATAGGGCTCTTGTAAAAGACTTCAGTGACTGGAATTACAAAAACTTCCTCATGTTGAACACCTCTAAGACGAAGGAAATGATCGCAGATTTCCGAAGAGTCAGGCCTTCTCTCCAGCCTACGAAAGTTTGTGGAGTGGACATAGTAACAAAATATAAATATCTAGACTTACATCGAGATAACAGACAAACTGTTTTTCTTAAGAAAACTTGGCATCTGCAGTAAAATGTTGCCAATGTTCTAACAGTCTGTGATGGCAAGTGTGCTGTTCCCAAACAACTCTGATCACCCTCTTTTTAACATCTTTATGAAACTGGAATGGTACTGGAAGACTTCTCTCTCTTTGTTGTAAAACAGTGATGCAGAAAATCATTCACCCCCACAGCCATCAGGCTTTTCGATTCTCATACAAATAGCTGATTAGGTATGTCAAATATATGAATTTCCCGCTGGGATCAGTAGAATTATTCTTATTCTTCATTACCTTGAATCAGCAGATGTGGAGTCCTAATGATATCCAAGCTGAGGGATTATGTAAAAAACAAAACTTCAACCCCTGTACGCTTGTTACAGAGAGAAACTGTCCATAGAGGCGAAAGCTGTTCTTTAGCAGGTCATAAATATGTTTATTTCTGCTGTAAAGTTGGATATTTTAACATGGGAGTCTGTGGAAGCCGGCCTCTACAGGACATTTCGGCCTTTTACCCTGACTTCCCTTTTTCAGTTCCAGCTGTTGATGTTTCGTCACACTGGTGCACAAGAAGTGATAACTTTTCCCACCTGACAAATTTTGTTATCCTCTTCATACTCCCCCCTCTCCTATATATGTATACTTGAAGTGTTGTAGTTACTTTTAATTTTTAACTGAACATTATTTTAGACACACAAGAGAAATGTCTAAGGTAAGATAAGATAAGATAACATAAAATAACAAAAGATAACCAGACTTTACAGGAGGTTGCTTCCAATGATAACTTTTAAATATGAGCTTTAAAGATGATTTTGAGCATCCTGCATGCCACAGGTAGCCGCTGAATCAAATTTAGCAGCTTTATAGCTCCTGAAAACTGCTACCGGATATTGTAAAGAACTTGATGTTTCCCTCAGTTATTGGACACCAAAACAGAGCTCAAAGGAGACTGAATGTCACACTTACATTAATCACCTGACCAGAAACACAACACTTTTATTTAAACCTGACTTAAAAAAAAAAAAAAGTGAATTTCTGACATTGATCCATAAATGCCCGTTCAGATCACTTTACCGTTAATGAGGATAAAACCATTACCATAACCATACCTTATCAGTGGACAGGTAACAGATGGCCAGCATGCTGGTAAAAATCTAATCATTAAACAGACACGAGGGCAAACTGTACACAAGACTCAGTGTGTTTATGGAAGTCCTGAAGGCATAGTAATACAATAATTAGTTAAGGGATCAACAGTCAAGTTGAAAGATGGCATCGATGGTACCTGGTTATAAGAGTACTGATCCAGTAGCAGCATTACATTTAAAGATTTACTATCAAATATAAACCTCAGAGGATTTAAATGAATACCAATCTTTCTTTTATGTGTAAAAAAACAAATAAACATCAGACATGACTGAAATATTGTATTCTTAAATTTCTAAAATTAAACAGTGAATAATCACATCCAAGAATATAATTGCATTTAATATTAAAACAATATAATTACACTAACTCCAAGATAAATAATTTTTCAAAATGTATTTATGGTATTCATTTATTTCTGAAAAAATAGTCATCAAATTTATGTTTTTATGTAAATTTATTTACATAAATAAAAAAGTACTTGTGCTCGTTTTGATTTCAGGTTAATTTTTACTAGATTAAAAGAATTGTTTTTATACATAATTTCTTTTATCACATTGAACTACACACGATTCCAGTTAGTTAAGCTATTTGTTATATGTTTGTTGTGTTTATCCTAATTTTTAACAGCTGACACCTCAAACTTCCCCATCTCTGGGAAAAATAAAGTATACCATGTCTTGAGTTTAGCTGAGTCTTAACTGAACTTTGCAAGTGTCTGAGGGTCTAATTATTCGTACCAACCACCTCGGGCAGATAAGAAGAACCACTTGAGGCACCTCCTCAACCCTGTCCGGGTAAACACGAGTGAACATGATAGCTAAGCTAATGCAACCCTGCTGTTTTCTTCACCTCTGCTTGGGGCATAATGAGGGTCAGATATGCCAAGTGTTACCTGAGCTCTTCTGCTTTATCTATGTTGGATTAGACGTTAAGAAACTGGATAGACGTATGGTCAAAAAGCAGCATATGCTGAAAGTTGGCTAATCTTCTCAAGCTGTTTGGATGACGGAGGATACGGAGACGACGTGTTGTTATTGTGGTCATCCAATCAATAAGGTATTGTTATGACACCTCAATTTAATCAGAGTAAAACCAACATGTGCTGCAGTCTGAAATCCTCTCCAGCATCAGTGTGATTGATGCAGGCCTGTGTTGAGATGTGGTGATTGGATGTTCGGTGTTACAAGCACTCTCAGTCCTGCACTCTTTTAAATGAATTCAAAGAAAGTAATCAGATTTGGGTAAGTGTCTGAGCTGAAGTAGTACTTCCTGCCGGAGTTGGTCTTGAGTGCAGTCGTAGGATTTTCCCCGACTTCAGCTCTGAGGTGGTGCAGCTGGGGTTTATGGTTCAAATCTTTTTTATTTTTAGTCAGTACTTGCAGGCGATGTAATAAAACTGTGTTATGCACATTAAAATACCAAATTAATGGAAGACGCAGTAACCTTTCTCATGTGTTTCAGTGATATAGCTGTAATACTAGAGGGTATTTTTGCTGTTTTTACTTTGTCGTGGTCCAGGGAAGTGGGGTCTGGTGGATGCCTGTGCTGCAGCCACTGCACCTCCCTCACCTCATTTACTCAGGCTTATTGTTTACATCTACCTGCCCACTCCCTACTTTTGGAAGATTCATCAACTCTTAACTGGAAAATGGTTACAAGTAAAGGTTTCGACCTACCTCTTTGTGTCCAAGCTTATGCCTGAGACGGAGAATCCCAGCTCCTTACTGCTTGCCAGGTTAGAAAGTTTAGCTATCTTGCAAAGACGTTCCATTGAAATGCTTCTCCAAAAGGTTGTCTCCTAGATTAATTGGTATTTATGAAAGTGAAAAAGTGCTTTCGTACTCAAGTCATTCCAGTTTCCACGAAGTTTCCAGACAAATGCTCAAATACTTCACACCTATAAAATAAACCTTTTAAATAGAGCTGACTGCTGTGGTCTGGGTCGTGACTCCAAGTCTAGAACTTGTTACTCGTTATGACTTCAAATGAGTTAAACTTTTTTAGTCTTACTTATCAATTTTCTTAAGTTAATTTTTACCCCTTAGCCTTAAAAGGCTGATGGGGTGCTGCAGTCACTCAGTCGGGGGGGCGAGATGAACACCCAAGCTTGTGAATGCGATAACTCCAGAATGAAGTTACATAAATTGATACCATTTATCTACTAAAGGTGTATCTTGATCTTGATTTATTCCGCGTGTAGTTTGTTCTATGTATTCTTCATCAGATCACATCCTTTAAACATCTGTGAGCCGTGCAGGTATACTGTAAATCTGTAGATAGTGAACCTGATAGTGAAAATACAGTGTAATAATTAACATTTAATTCATGGCATTGTCAACCAAGATCAAGATATTTAACCTGAAAACCGTCTAAACCATTTATGAACTCTCTTTACGTCTGATTAACTTGACAGTGTTCAGCAGTAATTCTTATGCCAGAGGCAGCATCGTGCTGGGAGCTTAGACCTAACAGCTGTGGTGGAACCGTTTTAACAGGCAGAACATCATCTGCATCCATGAAATGATTAATTGGGAGATTACAAAACCACCACCAGCAGCTGTTTTACAAGCGTTTAACTTCCCTGGCAACCAAAACGGGGCTGGAAAAACATATTCCATGCTCGTTCTCGCTATTAATGGCATCAGCTGCATGACATGAAAGCAGAGTGAATATAAAACACATTTAAAATGGATGTTTATGGGATGCTTCTTCATAATTATAATTATAAAATAAATGTGTGAAGGACCGGTTAATAAAAATGGGGCGTTAAGCAGTGTGGTTTATTAGCTGTTACAGTCTTTTATTTAGTTATTTATTTAGTTATTTTCCAGGCATGACCATATTTATGCTGGCCCAGTAGATTGGTTAGCATATTAAATACGTTTGGCTAGCAGAACTTTAGAGTTTATTACAGCCAAATGCTGAATTAGACAAAATGAAAACTTTTCTTCTTTTTCTTTCCTTGGTGCCTTCTTTCCTTTTTTCTTCCTCTATCCTTCTTTCCTTTCTTTCTTTCATCTCTCCTTTCCCTTTCTTTCTTTGTTCTCTTGCCCATCTTTCCATTTTCTTTCTTCCTCTTTTCATTTCTTCCTTGAATATTTCCTTGCTCCCTTCTTTTTTCCATTTTTCATTCCTTCTTTCCTTTCATCTTTTCTTCTGTCCTTTCTTTGCATTCCTCCTTTCCTCTTTCCTTCAGCCCAACTTTACTCACTCCTTGCCTTTATATTTTTCCTTCCCATCTTTTTCTCCCTCCTTGCATCCCACTTTCTTCTTCTTTTTATTTTCCTTTTTACTTCCTTCCTAACTTTCCTCTCCTTTTTTCCTGTTCTTTTCCTTCTTTCTTCTTTTTCTTCCATCCTTTTTCCTATCCTGTTTTCCCTTCATCTCTTGTATATTTCCTCTCTCCTTTGTTTTTTTTCCACTGTTCCTTCCTCATTTTCTTCCCCCTTTCCCTTTTTTTACTTCTTACCTCCTTTCAGCATTTTCCTTTTTCCTCCCTTCCTTTCATTCCTCCATCCATTCCTTCTAGCTTCTTTCTTCCCTTTTTTTCCTGTCCTCTTTTTCCTTGCCTCCTTTTCTTTTCCATATATTCTTATGTTCTTTCCTTCTTTGTCCCTAACACACACTGTTGTATTTATATATTTACATGTGCATATTTTTTATTAGGGTGGCAAACACGACTCTCTGGTGCCTGGCTGAGTAAATGTGCTCTGAGGTGATTAGCTCCATTATGAATAACACTCCTCTGTGACTGATTTCAGTGTTGCAGGTGGTTTAATAACGCAGGATCTCCTGTTAGCTGTCAGATTGATTCTCTTGCAGGCTTTGCGGCTTTCCTCTTGTGGCTGATTGAGGAAGGATTGTTGTGTTTGTGCCTGACAGACTCATAACTGCCGTCAGATCTTTGCAGTGTGAGCTGCTTTTCATGGATAACATTTAATGAATTCAGCGCTGTGCAGAAAGAGCCTTAATTGACCTTTTGTCATAACTATTTGCAATCACTGTTCTTGGTTTAATTTAACCTTCTACCTCTCAGAAGGATGTTTGCTGTGAAGGAAACACAATTTAGTCCACAAAATCTTGACTAATGTTTGCATATTTGCAATTAAGGATGTTTTTTAATGGCTCATATCTACCTGGCACTATCTGAGCTGGCCTGCAGGTTAAACTCACCCATCTGGCATCTCAGAATCTCATTATTATGCAGCTAATAAGCCCAAATTTCCAATCTACAAAAACCCTCTTTATTCTCTCTGTGGGAGAAAATCATCCACTGTGCTTCTGTCTGATAGTCTCTGGGTTCAAGGGAAATTTGTTCTCAGCGTCGCAGGCTTTGATGATGTTTGCCTTCATCACAGGTTGCTTAGGCTTATTATCCACAGGACCGACTTCATCCAGCGTCTGAGGAGAAATCTAACCAGATCAATGAGACAGCTGCAGGATTATTTTCTCACTTCAGTTTCATCTTCTTTTGCTTCAGCAGTGGTTTGTGGTTAGATTGAAGTCACTCTAATATAAAGTAATTAAACGTGCAGTTTTTCATGCGACGTGTGTTTGAAACATACTAAATGGTTAAAATTGTGGCTGTTTAATTAAATATCAAGTTTTATACTTGAATCTTTTGGTTAAAAATATCTCCTTCTATCACCGGTCCCTTCAAATAAAGGAAACGGAACTAGTGCCATAAACTGGGTGGAGTTTAGAAGGCAGAATATTCCAACAGAAGGCGAGCTTTAATAGGATACTAAATAATCCAAAATCAGCAAAGCCCAACAGATAAAATAGGAAAAGCAAGAAAAAGAATAAGGAACAACAAGGGAATCAAGGAGGAAAAGCAAGAGGAAACAAGAACAATGGAAAATATGGAGGAAAAACAAGGAATAATAAGGAGCTAAACAATAGAAACAAAAGAAGAAAAGCAAAAGAAAACACAGAAGAAACACGGAAGGAAAACATGGAGATCAAGCAAGTAAAATAAGAAGGAAAAGAAAGTAAAACCAAGGAGGAAGACGCAGAGGAAAGGGAAAATTTGGAGGCAAAGCAAAGGAAAAAGAGGAAACAGACAGAAAACAGGAGGAAAAGAAAGATCTGTTTTCTGATAATTCACTGGGTCAAAATCATTTCCTTCATATACAATATGAAAATATAAGTCATATATAAGCTCCTCCATTGATGTTCACACATTCTGTTTAATAATAGAAAAATATAAGCGGTGTGTTTGGCTATTGTGAGTGCTTGGAGAAGTAATCAGTGTTTTTCAGGGGTTCATATCACACCCCAAACAGCTCCTGAAAGTGAAATCAGTTGCATAATCAAACAAGTGAATAAGCTCATTCGTTAACTTTTACCCTCATCAAGCAGATCTGAATAATTTCACTCCACACTCATCTTCTCCTTCATTAGCACTCTTCAGTTGGGTAATTGTATAGATTTGACATAAGCTTTAAATCAGTAAGCAATCAGGACCGTCGTCACCGGTGAGATCCAGTCATCAATCAGGTGTTTATCAACAAATACTGGTGAAAGACTTCACTTCTCTCGATTATTCAGCTCTTGTCTTTGAGCTGTTTCCAATCATGGAAATGAAGGGTGCCGACGATGTGGCGATGCCCTCTATTTGAGAAAGCCCCCCCACCCCGAGTGAGTTATGGGAGAAATTTTGTGTTTATAAGTGGATCACTGAGCATCCGTGTGCAGGTTTATGCAGCCAGTGTGGCGCTTCTGGGATTTCTAAAAGAGTCAAATCAGCTGCAAAAGTTTTAAAATGAGTTTCAGAGTTTCTCTCCGTGCTGAATATTCATCTGATTATCAGGCAGACTCAGGTGTGACCCAGTCCTGATACTCTCACCTGATTCACTGGGATGTTGTAGTGGTTTGTTTTGCTCTGAAATTGCGTCAAAATCTAAAATAAGTCTAACACCCACAAGACTATTGTAAAAGATTTGTTTTTAATAATTAACTAATTTGGTTAACTATTAACGTCTATTGAGTTCATGTTGAGTTACTGTTCAGGCCTTCCCTCCCCTTCCGCCAAGTATTGTTGGCAATTGTTTGATAACAGGGTTACTGATAAAGTTACGGGCTACAGCATGACGTCGCCTACTGGATTTTGAAGCCAGAAGTGACCATATAAGAAGATAGATTAGTAAGCCGCGTTTTTGTGCTGGGGGGTGCAGCTATCTGTACTGTTATGAAGCCTCTTGGTGTAGCTAATCAGTAAACTTGGGATCATTCAGTTATCTGAACTGTAAAATTTTGTAAAACTTTACTCTTTTATTCAGTAAAACCTGAAATCAGCAATATTTTTTAAAGGGCCACAAATAAATCAATAAATTCAAGTCAATTCAGTTCAGTTTTATTTATATAGACCCAAATCAGAACGACAGACGACTCAAGGTGCTTTATCATTGTAAGGTTAAGACCCTACAATGATACAGAGAAAACGCCAACAATCAGACGACTCCCTGTGAGCAAGCACTTGGTGACAGCAGGGAGGAAAAACTCCCTTTAACAGGAAGAAACCTCCTGTAGAAACAGATTCAGGGAGGGGCAGCTATCTCCTGGAACTTATAAATCAATAAACAAATTATTCTCTTGTAGACTAATGCAGCCAAGAGTCTTTTTACAGGCGCCCCCTGCTGGTCAGTTAAAAACAATGCAGGTTTAAGACATGTTTTGATGCATATTCAATCATGCAGTTAAGGAAATCCCGAAAAGCTCATTCTCTTCATCTTATTCACCGGGGCTAGTTTAATGACACACTCCTAAAGGGATTTGTGTTTCCTCCCATGGACCTTTCATTTGTTAGGCAAGTGTGTAAACAACAGTATTTCCTGTATGAGTTACACATCCAAGGTCTGAAAGGTGAAAATTTTCCATGTAAATGAAGCAGCGGGAAGTCGGTCTGATTTCTTTCTTCTTTTTTTTTTTTTTTTAGCTCTTATTGAAAGTGTAAATCATGCTTATGCCAGGCAGAGACTCAGCTCGCCCCCTTTCCTCCTGCTGTGAGCTGCACAGAGGAACTGGGAAGCTCAATCAAACGCACTCCAATTACAGCAAAAAGACAGACAATTAATTGTTCCAATAATCTCCTTTAATTGTCTGCTAATTAGCAGGCAGTTATATTTTGCCTGTGGCAGAGAGACAGTGAGTGTGTGTGTGTGGGTGTTTAATGTCAACAAGTTCGGGAACATCACTGATGAGAGCATCAGCTGAGATTGGAATTTTTGAGGAAGGTGCATTCAGCGTGAAGAGAGTGACATTAAAACAATAAAGATTTATCAATGACATGAAGGAAGGCACATGCAATCACATGTTCAGCTGCATCCTAACTCCTCTGCAGGGACATTACTGATCTGTGCTGACTCAGGGGCATATTATCAGGTGAACGCCTCGGCTGTGATCAGCAAGCCGATGTGATAGGCAGATCTACGGGGGGAAAAACACCTTGAAAGAAAGAGAGATACGGCCACTTCACGATCTGCTGCCAGGATTCGATGATACGTCCAATCGGTAACCCGCTGCATCGTTACTCTAGGTGACATTCTTAATGCAACATTTTGGAAATATGAACTTTGTAGGTTTTAAAGTACAAAAAATTTTTGCCTCCATGCATCATCCCTCCAGGTTTTACTGAAATTGAATCAGTGGAGTGTGTGATATCTATAGTGCCTTCATTTGAACAGTTAGGATCATTTATAAGGCCGGTGGGATAAAGGATGGCAGGTCTTCATCAATTTAAGTGTAGGAAAGTGGCATTTTTTTAAAGCTATGATGTCCCACCGTTAGTGGAGCAGGACTGGAAGGACCCACTGGGGATGCATATTATGAGAAATGTGTGCAGTTATCCCAGTTAGAGCTGAAATAGTCAATCCTCAACAGTATTGGTAATATTCAGACAAAAAAAACCCCCAAAACATCTGCTAGGTTTGGTTATAAAGTGCCAAAAGAAACAAGCAATTAGAAGCCAGACTGACAATCCTGGAGATTTGAACCTGAGGCTTTGGGAGCCCCACAGGGTTCGTGGCCCCGGGCAGTTCCTGGCTTTTCCCAGCAGGAGAACCGGCACTGCAAGTCTCAAACATGAACACACTTGGAGTGCATCCACATCCAGCTGCTTAGATTTATAAATGTGTATGGTTTTATCTGCTTTAACCGTTAGTCCTGAATAAAATTGCACTTTTCATCCAAAACAAATGTCAGATTGGTGGAAATCGACAATTTATGGCTGGGATGGGCAACATTTTTCCTCCAAGTTTCAGACTGACTTTTAAAAGGAATGGGTCTCACACTGGACATAAAAATAACACAAAGTGCTGAAAAATGTTAAAATCCATGACTGCTGACAGACAGGACTCCCTGCTTTACAATAAGCCTGGCTCCTTGTGTCATCTCACTTTCTAGTCTCAGACCTGAGATACAGCCGTGGACTTTTTAAGCATCAGATAACTGTTGTCTTTAACCGTATCTGTCAATGTCAAGTTAAATTCTTTATCAGCGCTGTGAAATCATACTGTCTTTCAGCTAAAGGAGAAACAGGAGAAGCTAAATAAATGAAACCAGATAGAAGCCTTGTTGTTTATTCAACTGTTTCACTGTAAAAGTACACAGTGGCGTCTCTGATCTTCTCTGTGCTGCCTACAGTTAGTTAGATGTTGTTGTTTTTTAAAAATTTGACAACACAGGGAGGTGGGTGCTGCAAATATGAGTTTTTCAGTTTTCCATTAGAGAGTTGTTTTAATATCTAAAAATAAAAATATGTCAGGATTCAACATTAAATCCTTCAGCCTTTAATGACAGTTCCTCCCCTCTGCAGACTTTTGAAATGCCAGAGCTCAAAAATGCATCATCCTCCCACACTAGGAGGATCTGGAGATTTGCAGCACATAAGACTTCATTTTTTTTTTTTTTTGCAGTAGACTGTCATCAATTGTAACTCCTTTTTTGTTCACTGACATTTGAAAATCATCTTCAAAAAAATATTCAACCTGAAAATCTCTGATCATCTTGCAAACTATTTCCATCCTTGTGCTTTTGTCATTCCCTTTCATCTTCTCATGATCTGTTTAGTGCCAGTGCTCCTATTGATGGTCTAGCTGGATTTAGCAAGAACTTTGGTTTGATTATGGACTTGACCTCAATAAAAAGTCAAAACCAGAGATCATACTCAAATCAAACCCAAGGATCAAACCAAGAGACCACAGGGACCAAGAACAAACCTATGGACTGCAGGGACCAAACACATAGCTAAAAACCAGAGACTAAACCCAGAAGCCACAGGGATCAAACCCAGAGACTACATGGGCCAAAACTAGGGACCAAATTCAGAAACTAAATCTGCAGAACAAAACTAGGGATCAAACCCATAGACCACAGGGATCAAACTCGGGGACCAAACCCAAGGATCAAACCTATAGACCACAGAGCTCGAACTCAGGGATCAAACCCAAGGATCAAACACAGAGACCACAGGAATCAAACTTAGAGACCAAATCTATGAACTGCAGGGACATAAACACATGGCTCAATACCAGAGACTAAACCCAGAAATCACAGGGATCAAACCCAAGGACCAAACCCAGAGACCAAACCTAGAGATAAAACCTAGTGACCAAACCCAGAGACCACATGGACCAAAACTAGGGACCAAATTCAGAGACTAAATCTGCGGAACAAAACTAGGGATCAAACCCAGAAATCCCAGAGCCCAAACCCTCAGGGACAGAGGGTTGGAACATAGATCCATTGGTAAACCCTCACTTTTGACTTCAGCTTTCTAGTACAACACCTCCATTACTGTTATGACCTCATCAACCCATTAATCGATTAGATGCTCTTAGGTTCTCAAGTTCCAGCTCCAACCAGATTAATCCACCATTTTTCAGGAGAATACCATAAAATCAGACTTAAATTCTACCTCCCTTCACACTTGGCTGCAAACCTTTGTCTCAGTGCGCTCTGAAGGTGAAGATGACAGTGTTGTCACTTATTAAATAAATTGCTTTGGCCAGCTGACCAAAGGGTTTTTGGAATAGGGAGAAGGTCATAAAGAGAATATATTTCCAGATATTTTTAATAAAAAGACACTTTAAATTACCTGAGAGGGTCTAATTATCTACCAAAGCGTCAAGGAGAAATGACTCACAGCAACATGAATCTCTAAAGTTGTTTTTATCTGTGTCCGTCACCTCTACCTGCTCATTTATTTTGGTATTCCAGCAGTGTTCCTTTCTTGTGACTTGTCTTCATCTCACTTTCTTCCTCTTTGTACTTTCACTCAGATGAACCCTCTGTCTTTACTGTCTTCACAAACCTTGATTTGAATTCCTCTTTGAAAGTGATCAGAACTGGAGTTATTACCGGTGACATCTCTTGGTATTGATTCAGACCCGTCACGGTACAACTGGCCTTAATGAACAATACCATACATGTGAGTGTTTTCTTTCTTTTGCCTCTTTTTATCTTAAACCATTAAAAGAATTTAACTTGGTTGCTGATACTGTCTGTAGCTTGTTTTCTTCAAACTTCATGATTGTTCTGAGAAGAATCCCTGCAGACCACATAGTGTTTGGCTGACGACAAACATGATACAGAGTGCTGCTTTCCACTCACATTTCTTCATCGCCTCTTGTTTGCGTTGTTTAAAAGCCTGCCCACAAACAAACCTGTTTTTTATGAGGCCAGTGACCCTGCTAGGCAACAGCATGCGTGGCTCTGGGGTTGATCCTTCCTAACAGAGAGCAAACTCCAAGTCACATCAGCAGGCAGGTGGACCAGCCTCAGGTCCTGCAGCGAAGCTGTGTTTGTACGTGGCGAGACCCGACATGAGGCTGCAGGGCGTCATGAAAAATTAGTGTCTGTGTCTGGAAAATAAGACGCATGCATCTGATGGGGACAGCAAAAAATGCACTGTTTATTAAAGGCGGACATCTGGATTCTTTATTTTGAAGCCTTAACGTTGTTTTGTTAGAAGGTAGAAGTGACCATATTTGGATATATTTGATCAGCAAGCTGCATTTTTAAAAACACAGGATAAAATCGCCAACAGCAGACACAGCGGAAAAGTTCAGTTCAGTCATTCAGCTTAGCAGGGATCTGACTACAGCTCCCTGTCAGTTATTTTTAAAAACTCTATCCTTCTTACAGCTGTTACGAAGAGAAACACATCCAAAGAAGGTAAAGTTTCATACCCGGTTGAAGGTAAATATATATGTGGACATTTTATGTCTATGAATGAGCCTCGTAGAGCATCAGTTATAGGCACTTCCATGTTAGCATGCAGACAGATGATCACTGCTTAACGCCTTGACAAACATGGTGGTCGTGGCCTCAGAACTGGTCAGTGACCAGTGATCAGTGATCAACCACTGGTTGCAAGGGAAAAGTAAGGAGCTGCTGTGAGTGGTTGATGGCTAAATGATCCCCTGGTCAGCACCTGTCACTAGGGAAAAATGTGCATTCCCGTAGCATTGGTCGCTAACATATTACTGCGGTCATAGTTTGAATGGAAGTAACAAACTCTGTCCAGCCGTTCTCTGCGCTGCAGTGAAACTGAAGTGTGTGCCCCAAACGGAAACATGTGACGCAAATATTTCTGGTTAGTGTTGATTATTTTGTTCTGTTAATTGTGGTAATTATAATAATATGGGCATGATTTTCAAAAGTTCAGAATAGATATTAAAATGGAAACATCATGATTTGAAAGGAGCTGACTCACCCATCGGGGCCTCTATAAGCTGGTTGCGATAACCAATTTGGTGATTTTGAAATTAAAATGTACTTTTCTGAGTTCACAATGCAATTTTAGTTACTGTTGTTTAAAAAGTAAAGTTTTTGTGAAGTAAAATGTCTTTTCAGACTACTTTTAGTTTGTAGTTTTAGTTCATTAAACCTTGGCGTCTGTAGGACTGACTGACATTGCCATACATTGAGGCTAGGCTATAAAAACAACAAACAACATATATTCACTTTCACTTTTTTGGCTTGTGAATGTGACAGATAAGTTAATGCAGCTTTTTAAAAATAACAAGACACATACTTCAGGCGCTCATGTTTTTAGTCTAAGATAAGATGGGATATAAAACAGAGGCACTTCAGCCTAAAAAGCCCATTAAAATGCATTTCAGACTGCCAGAATCCAAAAATTTCTGTCAGGTTTTCTGAGGAAATGCCCTTGATGTCTTTATTTTAAACTATTGGCGTCTCTTTATAAAGTCTGTAGCATCACTGGCAAACCTTAAGACAGGCTGCAAGGGATCAAAGCTCACTGACACTTGAGATTAGCATTAAACTGAACCTGAACCTTTATAAACAAACACTAATGAGTGCACTTAGTCTGAATGTAAGAAACACAGAGACTGATTTTTCTCTGTTTTTTATTTGCTTTTCATCTCTTAATAATATCAGGATATCAGCGTCTTTGGACATGGTGTTATACATGAATGTGTTTATGTTTGTGCTTCTCAGCAGGAAGCATTTGTCTCACATCAGATAATTTTGTGAATGCTGAAAGGCTGTTTGGTCGCAGCTTAATCCCCATTAAAAACACTGCAGGGAAACGGATAAACAGCAGAAGAGAGACCGAGGCTGTGTTTGTCCTTTCAGAGAGTTCAGTGCATGACTCAGACATGAATGACGAGGTGTGAGTAATGGCAGTGGTGTATTCACATAATTCACTTAAATGTGCTCTCTGTATATTTTTACATTTATTAAGTTTCATTTTATTCCTGACGTGTGAATGGATTGTAACTTAAAATAAGAAACCTTCCATGAGGTCTGTGGATTGATTTCTGCGTGAAAATGGAGGTCGATCCATTAAGATCCAAAGGATGGGAAGCTTATGTTAGCTAGCCAGCTAACACTTGCTTTAGAAATGGAGTCAAATAATACTGTGTTAATGTAAACAACCAGCTCGCAAGATAAAGACAAACTAACACTGATGCTGGTTCAGATAATATTTTACTACCGACAAGGTTGGTGAACAAATTAAATGACCGTTTATGTTCGCTACATTCATCACTTTACACGTAAATGGTGACATCATCCTGAACAATAGGTGTCACCGCTCAGACCTCCACATCAGCGCTGGTATAGCGGGAGAAAAAGTCAAAACTGGAAGCAGACAGAAGAAGTCTTTTTTTTGGGGGGGGGGGGTGTTTGCTTGTTTTTTATTATATATGATATAATATGAAATATTTAGATAAGTTTACTGTTTAAAAAATAAGTTTCCCTAATAAATATAATTTTTAGTTTTAAGCAATTTTTTGACAGATTGCTAAAAAAATATATAAAAATAAATTGTTTAATCAATCTACATAACTAATAATTAAAGTTGTCCTCTAAAATAAATTGACACAAATGCACTAATATGTATAATTCAATTTTAATTATTAATGTAACTGCGATGCATAGATAAAATATCAGCTACATTTTTTCGGTTTTGATTGGTGTTATGCTGTGAATAAAGTATGAATTTATGAGAAGTAGAAATGGTTCTGTTTTTAATTATGTCCCAGCTCTTTTGGAATTGGGATTGCATTTCGAGAGTAACGGTGAAATGCTTTTTTGAGAATAAAGGTGAAAAACTGTTATGAATAAAGTCAAAATATCAAGAACATAGCTATTTAAAGAATAAAGGTGGTGTTTTAGCTCATCACCCCTCCTTTGAGTAAGTTTGATTAAACATATTTTCTTTTTAACAAACATGTACCATATTAAATGTTTTGTCTTGTTTCCTGTCTTTTTAAAATTATTATCTGAGGTTCACAGACACAAGAGCGTTTTAAAAAAGTCATGACTTCTCTTATATTTATTCTTTTTGTATTTTTCTTTAGTTCTCATTGTTGGATCCTTGATGGTATGCTGGCTTCCCAACCAGATTCGCCGTCTTATGATGGCCGCTATGCCCAAGTCCAACTGGACCATTACTTACTTCCGGAGCTACGTCATCCTCCACCCCGTGGCCGACACCTTCTTCTACCTCAGCTCTGTCCTCAACCCTTTCCTCTACAACCTCTCCTCCCGGCAGTTCAGGGACGTATTCATGCAGGTTCTGCGGTGTCACCTTACCATCGTGCATAAAAATAAGTCCACCGTGCAGTTCAGGGCTGTCCCCAAGCAATCCCAACGCCCCCTGCTGCTGAAGTCACTGCATCGAAATAGGTCAAGTCGCACCACTGTCGCCAAAGAGGAAACGCCTGCCTCCTTTACGACATTTCAGTCGCAAGATGACTCGGGACTGGGCACGGATACTCAGACGTCCATCATAGGGACTGAAGAGCAAATCTTGGAGCTCAAGAATAGAAATGTACCATCAGAGTCAGAAATATAGCCTGTTGTGCGATGTGTCAATGGGAGAAACTGCTTTATCCATGGATGCAGTTCATTGTGTACACAATAAACATAGCACAGGGTGTCTCCAAAGGACATTTACCTCCAGTGATATTGTTAAAATATAATACATAATCTTAAATAACTCAGAGCTTCAGTTAAAATTAAAGGTACAGACTGGAGGGTTTAAGCATTGTAATCTGTGCTCTGCATTCCAGATAGGAGATTTTTTTTAATATATTTTGGCCCATAGATGAAACTGAAGGTCACATTATGATCACCAACCTTCAAGAAGAGCAAATAACAATGGCTTTTAACATTGATTAACCCTACTGTTAGCTATGGCAGGCAATGATGTCAGCGCAAGGTCACATCCAACTATTAATCTGAAATAGTATTTAGGGTATTTAGCTTTAGCACAGTAGCTGCAAGCTGCTTTGCAAACCACAACAAGCCTAGCTCTGCTTTTTAATCCCTTGTATGGTTCAACTGATGTCGCATCTGGGTCTTAATACTGCTGTATCCATGTCAGGCTTTCCTTTTATGTTCAAGAAGGGCAGGAGGTCCCAAAGCAAGTATTCAAAGTTGGAATCTATAATAAAAATTAAAAATAGAAATCTAGTGGTTACAATTAGTAACTTAGAAAAAGTGTTTCGATGCAATGATGTTGGGGTTCTAATGGAGTTAATATTAACTTGCCAACACCTCACAGTCTCTGGCTAATCTGGAATAGCTGGACCTTGGTGTAACGCTTGATGGGCCCAGCTATGAAGCCTGAAAAGCGAAGTCGACACAAAAACCTGCATTCTTTTCAATGGCCAACAGGGGGCGACTATAATATTTTGCTGACTTTATGACCTAGTTTTTGGTGATACTGAGTAAAACATTAAGTGCATTTTATAAATAATAATCATTATTAGCGTCAGAAAAGAGGATAAAAGGATTTTACAAACCAAAGGGTGACGTCCCCCGTGATTCCGTCCATTGTTTTTATACCAAAGGTGTAAGTTATTTAGTCAATCAATGTTTAAGATGAGTGAAAGGCCAGCAGCTGAATTAAATATAAAGCACTTAGAGGTGAATTCTGCTGCAGTGTTGAATCAGAACATTTGTGTGACTTTTTTTAGATTTTTTATTTTTTTTTTTTAACTTGGTTCTACTAACTCTAGACTGTTTCTACATTTATATTTAATGGTGAACTCTAACAGTAGTGTTAGTCTACTGTTAGAGTTCCTAACCTCACTGATGCTTAGACCTGACGGGGAGTCAGTTTAGACCTGGAGTAATTTGGCAAAATGCAGTAACTGAGTTCACGACCCAGCTCGATTACAGAGAGAGAGTTCACACTCTGAGTTAAGTTGGGAAATCTTGGTTTTTGTGCCGTAAACGTGAGAAACTGTGAAAGTTAATTGTGCTGACTCAGGATTAAATCTGGCTCCTAATTATTTCATTTGTTTACTCTGCAATGTGTTGGTATGTACATATCTTAGATACATTCTTATGTTGGAATAAATGTAACTATGCAACTAATCTTTGAACTTTAACAATTCAATTCATTGTGACAAATAAATGAACGTGACTTTAGACTAAAGTGTTCCTAACTGAACTAAGAAACCTTTACATGGTACTTTTAGCATCTTAAAACTGTCTTTTACACAAGAACATCATCCCAATACTGTTTCCTTTTTCAGTGTCAAAAACACAAATATCCAAGTGCTATTACTCAGTTAAATAAATTATACTACCCAACTCACGTCTGTCAATCGGACTGATTTCATCATCACTTTGGGCATTAAGTCTCTGTCTCAGGGCTGGAGAAGAACCCACAGGAGCAGTTTTGCAGGTGTTGCTCCTTTTCTGGGGTCATCTCGTTGCCTCTCGAGTGCACCTGTTGTCACTTTGATTTGCACCAAAGCAGGTGAAATGAATTCAGAAATGTTCATTGACATATATAGCCTATTCACTTAAAGGTGAGATTCAGCTCACTACAGAAGAACATAAATACATAGTTAAATTCTTATCATTTGCGTGTCTCAAATATGCAAAAGAAATGAAATATTTCCATTTAACAAACTATAACAACATTCTGCTTTCTTTGTAGCCTGTTGTGCTACCTGCCACCATCACATGTTTCGCCCCAGGTGTCTGCAGAGGTATGCGTGCTGATGTGTAAGCCTTCCTTGATCTGTATTCTTGTCTGTTCTCGTGCACCCATCAGTCATCATACTGCTCCATTACAGTCTAAATGGCTATTTTATCAAGGACATTTATGAAGTTGGCTTGTGTGTATCCTAAAATTTCTTTTCTAAATTTATCTAGTCATCTATGCAGCTACCTGCCCGACAGCTGAGATGAATGTCCAGCCATGTCTGACTTTATCCCAAGGAGAACAGCCTCATCTCAGCTCTAATACCTCTGTGATGATTTTATATGTACTATAACAAAAACATTGATTAACTTAAAGTATATGTTTCTGTCTGTGGATCCCTGTATGTACACAGTTGACAACATTTCAGTAAAGTCAGTGAGTTGAGTCAGTGCAGCGTGTATTTAATTACATTTTTTATTGTTTAACAGGCTTTTAACTGCATCTCACAGTCAACTGGATTAGATTTGGGATATTTTTCGGAGCAGCCTAGAAAGCTGAGCTGGTGCTGTCCTCCTTTTTTCCAAATCACTGTGACAGTAAGATAATTACCAACAAAAACAGCTTTTTATTTATAGTGATAAACACACTGCACCCTCTGAACTGTCACTCACAATTTTTCCACATTTTAGTGCCAACATTTTCCTGTAAACATTACAGAGCACAAAACACAGAGGTGTGGTGAAACAGTGAGAACTACATGGCCCAAATTGGCTGAAGCGTCCCTTCCTGAAACAAACACAACTGTTTCTGATGTCGTTAGGCAGCGAGGCAGAGACAGCAGGGAGGCAATGGCACAAAAACGCAACTTTCGACGAGGAATTTGAGGTTTCAGGATAGACTGAATAGGTCCGAAAAGGGCAGGACGTGCCTCAAAGCGGCATTATTTTCAGTGGCTGACTGGAAAAAGAAGTCACGCTGTATTGAAGTGTATGAAAAAATGGCCGTCTGTTCCCCTGATCTTTGACAGGGGTCAGCAAAATTTATTATCAAAAGGGAGCTGAGCCATAAACAAGCATATCAACATTATGAATAGGTATAAATAATTAAAACTAGTCTGCAGTGACTTTGTATGACTATTTGGTATTTTAACTTTGCATTTTCATAACAATAATGCCACATTTATGATGGATTTATAACATTATAGAACTAGGATAATAAAAATTAAGATAGTTACTTATTTTTATTAACCACTAAAGAGAACATTTGTGAAGTGAAGGAAAATCAAATTAGTTTTAAGTAAAAAAACCCTGTTGGTAGCGAAAGCAATCAAATTTGTCCACAAACGTGCAAATTCTCTGATGTATTTACTATATTTATTTCCATATACAGATTAATTTTTTATCAAACCCACAGGGAGGCACTGGACATGGGCAAAACAGCCACAGGTTTCTGACCTCTGATCTATGACCTCAGTAAAAAACGATTTCCTGATGACAGTATGGCCTCAGTGGCTACTTTTAAGTCATACTGAATACAAAATGATGTTAATTTGTAAGTTACAGTCAAATTAAAGCCAAAACGAAGGATTAACTGGGTCATACACAGTCCAATGGGTCACATCACAGTGGCTGCATCCATCTTTGTGTCTCATTTGGAATTATTTTAATTTTTACTTTGTTTCATTTAGAGGCCTAAACTAGCTGAGAGGTTTTCATACATGAACTCCGGACAACATCAGGAGTATTCGGTCAGGACATTACTACCGAGAATCCTGAGGAGCTGAAGTTGTGTTTGTTGCTTGCAGCTATTTGAGAAGTCTTTAAAATGTATCACATATTTGGACCTTTGCCTAAAGCAGTGGTTCTCAAACTGTGGGGCGCAGAGCCAGGGGAAAATACAAAATGAAACTAATTGGAATTAAGAGTATGCTAGTGCTACATTTACCTTTATTTTAATAATATACTTATTCAGATAAAAATGTTGAGGGTTGTAAAACTTGTGGGGTATGGGGCATGCCAGAACAGGTCTGAAAACCACTGACCATAACGAGCATCCCCAAAAAGAGAGGGGTGCGTGCATTTAAATAACCATATAATAAAATAACCTCATTCATTATGGAAAACTAATTCATTATTACCAACACAAAAACAGCATTAATCACACTCTGTATACGTCACACAGTGGTCAAAAACAGTCAAGTTTAAACCACTTGTTAAAGAGCAGCCATCCTCAGGTTGAATCCCAAGCTCGATCATGGCTGTGAAGTATTTAAATATATAAAGTAAATGTAAGTAATTACTTTTTCTGCTTAGATTCAAAGTAAATGTTTGCAGATTTTATTATTTTATCATTAGTTTGCACATAGATGTTTCCCACATAGAGTGACTGCTCATCTCAATCTTTAAAATAAATTCCATATGGCAACAAATTTCAGCTACAGCCAACCTTAAGACTTTAAAGCAAAGTCAAAGCTTGCTGTGTTGAGAAGATTTATATGACCTCTTTGGCTCTCTGAAGTCTCATTCTTATTGTCCTGCCAGTCACAAGTTCAGCACCCCTTATTACTACATACTTACTGCATAAAGGTCTTATTTTAGCTACCTGAAGATACTGTGACGACTGTTTGAGAACATACACTACCTGGCCAACAAAAAGTCACCACCTGGATTTGACTAAGCAAATAGGAAAATTACTACAGCAACAGGTTTCTGAACCCTAACTGGTGCAGCCAGTAGCTTCTGTTTTCTTAACCAACCTCGTCTGGGGACAGATCCCGTGGTTGTGGAAATAATGTTACTCAGTTTTGAAAGGGTCAAATTAATGGCTTGTCTAAAAATGAGCTAAGTATTGTCCAATGTGTTTAAAAAAAAAAAAAACTGACGGTAGTTAACCGTCATCTCCAAAGAAGAAATGTGTCTGGAAAAGATCGTGATCAGCAATCAGTTAAATGTTCTGTGAAGTCAGAGCATTCCACTCCCACAGTACTTAAAGTATTCAAGGGAGTAGGACCAAAGAGCTGTGTGTAGCCTTAAGGAAACGAACGAGTGGTTCAGGGAGTATGAGACATCATTTTCGAATATGGATTGACCACTACAGAATCCAGATCTTAAACCACTGAGAATCTTTGGGATATGCTGGAGTGATTCTGCCATCATCAGTACAAGATCTTGGCAAAATAATTAATGAAAATCTGAAAGGAAATAAATGTTAATTGAAATGATGCCACTGCAAATTTATGCCTTCTTCAAAGGTGTTTATCAAATTTCTTTTTGGCCAGGCAGTGTGAGTCAACATCTTTCTCTTTGTAAAATACCTGCTAAGAGGCTGAAATGGTTGTTAAAATTAAAATAAATGTTTTTCTATCATTTTATGTTTGTTTATCATTTAATTTATCAATAGCCTCTCAATGCCAAAAGATCACTAGTGAACTTTATGTGGAATCTGAACCTGTTTAGTTCAAATTATACCATATTAATAGAACATAAAGGCAAAACCCCATATAAAGAATTGTTTTTAGAGGTAACATCCTCTTCTCCAACCCAATACTTATCACAGCGGTTTGTTAACAACATGGTAGATGCCAAGAGGTTAAATAAGTCATGTTAAATTGGGAGATGTCATACATGTTTTGTTTCAGTTGGTGAATACACTGCAAAACTTGTTTTTTACCCCATTCATTTACCTATTGATAGAGCAGAAATAAGAGATTTATTCTGGAAATTACACATGCTATCTTTGCTGTTTGTCTTTTTCCACCTTGCAGCGTACATGAATAGAGACAGACGTTCATGAACCCTCTGCTGGAAGCTGTTTTATCCACGGCACTGTTCTCCACCTCATCTTACCCATATTCACGACATGACACATGGCGATAACTTTGTCCACTAGTGTGTTGTTTTTGTTGCAACAGAAAGCCAGGACTCAGGAGAACAAATGCTGTAAAAAGCCTTCTCTTGTATACATTTCGAAGCATGTATAGCAGAGCTTGTACAGTTTCAGTTTGTTTCAACGCACGTCTTAGCAAAGTTCTGTCAGCACAGGATAGAGGAAAGTAGGATGATGATGTTGAAAGAAAGCACAGGAAGCCGTGGCGTGTTAAGGGTGATGGCAGCAGATGGCTGGGGTCGCTTCTTCTGGCGTGGTCCGTTACACAGCGGTGTGTTACAGCAGCTGATGCAGACCGAGTTGAGCTTCCCGGTGCAGAACTGCTGGTAACCAGAAGAGGCGATAAGACAAGCTCCAGATGAGGCACAGGACTTTCGGTAGTGCACACCTGAAATGAGGACATAAATGGATGCATTAGCCTCATAATGAGTGGATTAAAGGGTGCGATGGAGATGGGTAACTGGGAATTTGTTCTTTCATCTACTTGAAGGGAAACATGATTACAACATCTCTTTTACAAACACCTCTTAATGCAGCCAAGTCATTACACTTAGCTGTCCTCCGTGTCTTTGAAAAAACCTTAAGGAAAATGTGTAAATAACTGCAATTGTGAACAAAAATCAATAAATTACTGCCTGTACTTTTTCCTTCTAACATCTGTTTTCACTTGAATCAGTAACCAGCGACTGATATAGAAAAGCCAGCAACCAGCAGCGTTGATGAGGTGTTTTAAATTATTGTATGGGAAAATCTGATTATGAAGATATACAGTTAAGCCCATAATTATTCATACCCCTGCCGAATTTTGACTTAAAGTTACTTTTGTTCAACAAGCAAGTTCTTTTTTGAGCAGAAATGACACAGGTGTCTCCCCAAAGATAATAAGATGATGTACAAGAGGCATCATTGTGGAAAAAAATATTTCTCAGGTTTTATTTATATTTTAGCAAAAAGTATCATGTCCAGAATTATTCATACCCTTCTCAATAATCAATAGAAAAAAGCCTTTATTGGCTATTAAAGCAATCAAACGCTTCCTATAATTGCAGACCAGCTTTTTGCATGTCTCCACAGGCATTTTTGCCCATTCATCTTTAGCAATGAGCTCCAAATCTTTCAGGTTGGAGGGTCTTCTTGCCATCACCCTGATCTTTAGCTCCCTCCACAGATTCTGAATTGGATTCAAGTCAGGACTCTGGCTAGGCCACTGCAAAACGTTAATGTTGTTGTCTGCTAACCATTTCTTCACCACGTTTGCTGTATGTTTTGGGTCATTGTCGTGCTAAAATGTCCACTGGTTCCCAAGGCCAAGTTTTTCTGCAGACTGCCTGATGTTGAGAATCTTCATGTATTGCTCCTTTTTCATGGTGCTGTTTACTGTGATTAGGTTCCATGGTCCATTGGCTAAAAAAACACCCCCAAAGCATTAGGTTCCCACCACCATGTTTGACAGTGGGGATGGTGTTCTTTGGGTTGAAGGCTTCTCCATTTTTATGCCAAATGAAGGCAACATCATTGTGACCAAATAATTCAATTTTTGTTTCATCTGACCATAACACTGAAGACCAGAAACCTTCTTCTTTGTCCAGATGAGCATTTGCAAAGGCCAAATGAGCTTTGGCATGCCTTAGAAGTGCCTGGAGAAGTGGCGTTTTCCTTGGTCTGCATCCGTGGAACCCAACAGTGTCCGTTGGACTGTCTGCCTTGAGACATTGCCACCAGCAGAGCCCAGATTCACCAGAATGGCCTTGGTGGTGATCCTTGGATTCTTTTTCACCTCTCTCACTATTCTCCTGGCCAACACAGGTTTCACTTTTGGCCTCCGACAACATCCTCTGAGATTTTCCACAGTGCGGAACATCTTGTATTTTTTAATAATACTTTGCACTGTAGCCACTGGAACTTGAAAACATTTGGATATGGCCTTGTAGCCCATTCCTCACTTGTGAGCAGCCACAATGCACAGCTGCAGGTCCTCACTGAGTTCCTTTGTCTTAGCCATGAATGTCCACAGACCACCTGCAGAGAGCTGCTGTTTTTCACCTGTTGAGTTGATCAAAACAGCTATTTCCAATTAATCAGGGTAATTAGGATGCTTTAGAACAGCTTTGACTATTTGGAATGGTATAGAACTTTGGATTTTCCCAGAGACTGTGACAGTTTGTAAAGGGTATGAATAATTCTGGACATGATACTTTTTGCTCAAATGTAAATAAAAGCTGAGAAATATTTTTTTCCACAATGATGCATCTTGTACATCATCTTATTATCTTTTGTGAGACACCTGTGTCATTTCCAGTCAAAAAATAACTTGCTAGTTGAATAAAAGTAACTTTAAGTCAAAATTTGCCAGGGGTATGAATAATTATGGGCTTAACTGTATATACTGTTGGCATGCAGCAAATCTAAAACTGGAGGTTGAAAGGTGAAATTAATAGGGAACTGTTTTGTGTTGTCAATAATATGGAATTAGTAAGAAGCTGACCAACATTTTGGAGATGAAATGTTAGCATTACACAGTAGCTAAAATCAATCGTTAAGATCACAGAACAAATTAGCTAATGAACTCATTTGGCCAGCTAGCACACTTTAATTTGTTCTCAGGATTTTGGCAGCAGTAACTTTAGTGTCCGAGCCTGATCAGACTATTTGTTTGACTCTCTTTTCATCAAGTCTCTATATATGCAATCGGTAAACAGCTAGTTTTAACTTAGCTAGGCTATGTGAATCTGTTGACCATTAGATCATAATGTAAGCTTACAAAGTAATTTAAAACTGGTCAGATAAGTTTAAAAAAAGGCCTCGGCACAGTATTTTGCCAAGTGAGACAGCTTATGTGTCTGTTGCTGTCTTACAGTTTGTCTGAGGAAAACGTTAGCCAGCCAGAAAAGACAGATCGTAGTTGGTTGGATCACGAAAACCAAACCACAGAAAAGAGTTTTTCCCTGATGGTCTAATTTGCATTTGGTCAGTCGATCTTCGTTTGACAAAACTTTCTTTTTGATGCTAACACAACCAACATTATTCTTAGTATTAATCGTTATGTGCAGTTTGTGTTGCCATCTGTTGAGCTGGAAGATAGCTGTTGATGTTGGTGATTAGTAGATTCCATTTCTAAGCTAAACTAAGACAGCAAAGCAAAAACTAAGTAAAAGTAATGTTGGTACTGGACAAGAAAAAAACTCATCCTTTCGATGTTAGTGGAAAATGTGTCATAGAAGTTTAATATAGAAGTTACTAAACAGGCTGTTAAGAAGAACCTGAGAGACTTGGGGGAAGTTTCATTTTAAGCCATGTAACAGTTCAGCCCAGCAAAACATGAAATAGTGAAAAAGAAATTTTCTTTGCATTCATGTAGACAGAAATTTCGGTTTCTGTCATGGTAGCACAACTGAGTCTAATTTATTATAATAATAATCATAATTATTTACTCATGCCTAATGAAGTATGTTGATGAGTCACTAGAGGGGATACATCACTCTTGCAGCCCTAAAACAGAAGTTTAAAGAAGTGGCAACTACTGCTACAATCGTTTTACAAACCTAGCAAAGCAGAAGTTTGGTTTTTTTAAATTTCCAAATCCAAGTTGTTTTGTGCGCGTACATCTCACAAAGTAGTTTTTAGTGAAAATTTTAAAAATTATTTGCTCCACCAACAACCCCCCATGGGTATAAATTTTGAATTTTTGTGCTTTAAAAGATAAAAAATTGCATCCACGAACACACAAAAATATACAATAGAAGAAACACAAATCAATAGTGAATATCTCACGACCTGCTCTAAGAGAATGTGTTGCACAATATGTTCACATACTGACAGTGACAGCATTAAATACATTTAACAATCAAAATAATGACGCACATTGAATTATTAGATTGTATTGTATTAGACTGTAAAGAGTTCCATCCAAGCTTGTTCATTTTTTTTGTGAAGGAGTACTTTATACGTTTTTAACCTTGAGGCAGTGTCCAGTTCGCAATAAATACGTCCAGTATAATAAAATATCTTTAAAACTATATTTACAGACATTTCAAGTGACTGCGTTCGATGTTTAAAGTTCTTCTGAAAAGCATTTCAGGCACAGTTTTATATGTAGTTATAAAAACAAAATGATCCACATTGCAATAAAAGCCAAGGGGAATGAAAGAGGGTAATTTTTTCCACATATTCTGTATACACGTACACGTGACAACAAGTCAGAGGTGTTTGTGAGATTACTTGGGGGAGGCTTTAACATTTTAGTGACATTTTCTTTTAAAGAAATTTAGAAATCAGAACATGAACTTGCAGTAACCCCTGTAATATTTCACTCCTCTCTCCACCCAAGTGAAACTGATGCAGGCGTAGTAACACCCAAAGAGCTGCACGCTCATTTAAATTGTGCATCCTTCCATGTTTTATACACTGCAAATATCAGTGGAGATCCCAGAAGGTGCAGACTAATCCAGAGGAAACACAGTGTGAAATGTTAGAGAGCTCTGGAGGGAAAGATCTCATCCTCTCACAAAGCCTGCAGATTAAAATCTGACTGAAGCCGTGTTTACATTTTGAATTTTAGCTGCTGGAGTCTTAAACACACCTGGAAAAACACTGTGCAACAAAGGAAATGGAAAACTGACAATCTCTACATGCATATTCCCAAATAGCAATTACTAACATTTGTATGTTTAAAGAAAATATTTCATAAATCCCAGATCTTTTAATATTTTTATATATTGTCTAAGGAGCTTGGAAAGAAAAGCGTCTGGACTTCTTTAAGTTGCTTGAAGACGTTTCACCTCTCATCCGAGAAGCTTCTTCAGTTCTAAGAGTCAAATGGTGGAGAGTCCCAGATTTAAACCCAGTGGGAGTGTCCCCCCAAAGAGGGACAAAGGACCCCCTGATGATCCTCTACCTAATCACATGAGCCAAGGTGTGAAAACGGGTGTGGGTCACAATCAGCCAGGGTTTCGGGTGAGCTCATTGTGAAACCTGGCCCCACCCTATCATGTGATTTCCTGAGGTCAGATGGCCCAGGATGTGAGTGGGCGTTAAGGCGTCTGGGAAGGGATCTCAAAACTGGATTATAGATGGCAGACAGTTTGGGGGCATACTTTGAACTACTGGACATGGTGAGTTCTGGATAATCTTCAAAGCTGTCTTTATAACTTGGGTTTGGAATTCTTAATGTCAGGATGCGTCTACACGTACACGGGTATTTTGGTAAATATAGCTTTTATTATGCGTTTTGGCCGTTTGTTTTTGATGTTTTGGATCACTGAAAACTGAGCTTTTGAAAAACTTCTGCAAGAGTGAAAAGTTTGGAAAACTTGGATTCAGTGTTAAAATGTGGACAAGGTCTTTTGAACGGCCAACATTTCTTCACGGTTGGAGTTATATCGCCACCTGCTGCTTTGAGATGGTCTTGACAACACTTGGATGTGGACGGATACATTTTTTAAAACAAACTCAGAAAAAGTTTTGTTTAAAAATTAAAAAAAAAATTGTTTGTAACCTCAGAAACACTTAAAGAGCATGTCCTGTTCTATGATCTGATCTCACTGTGACTTTATACACAAAAAAACCCTGCTTTAAGCTCCTAGCATCATGCCTGGTCTAGTACGTTTCTAATGCTCTTTAAAAATGCAGCTTCAAGCCATGCTAAATATGAATAGTGCTGATGAAAACCTGGCAAGGCCAAGACTGATGACTGAGTAGTTTCTGGGAGCGTGTATCTGCCAAAAAATAAATAAGCTAACGGACAAGGAACAGCAGCATGTTAGAAAGATGAGTCATTTTTTGATGCTTGGACCCAAGGAACAGAGTCAATATGTCTTTTTTTATTTTAATATTTTGAGCAGTAATTTGAAGATGGAAACAGTGGGTAACATGTTCAGTCAGGGGAAAATGAGCGTTAATAAAAGTGGGATATTACTGACAAAGAAAACAAATGTGATGGTTTTTCTCATTTCAGTCACAGTCGAACAGGCTTTTTATTGGTGTGCTAGCCTCAACTCCTCTTCAGCTCCTTCATCTTCATTCATACCTTCATTTAGAAGCTTTATTTAAACTCCAGACCAGTCACCACCCTCTGTGTGCAATCATTAGTTCAACTTTTTTTATTTGTACATGTCAGTCACAGTTTTTCATTAATCAGGCTTCAGGTTTTATTATTTTTTCACACCCTGTCAGATTTTGACTGATTTTTTTCTCGTCTCTGGAGCTTTTTAACTTTCTCATTTAAAGTTCAATACAGACGATCTGTCACTCACATTAAGTATCTTGATGTTGATGCTTCTTCTACCATTCTTGCTGCTTTATTTTCTTTGTCACTTTTATTTTGTAATCTGGGCCCTCACCCGTGTTATAGTCTACATGTATCAGGCTTAATGGCCTAACAAAATGTAATAGATCCATGGTGCATAAAGTTTGGCTTGCAATGAACATAGCATGGAGCCAAAATTAGACATGTTCAATGAGGACAGCTAGAAACCCCATTTAAGGAAAGCCATTTAGTAAAGCTGATTTATCAGTGAGACAGTGTAATCAGCCAATATTAGCTATTTGCTGATATATCAGTATCAGCATTTATAAAGCATGATAAATGGAAATGAAAAATAAAAAACTGTGGTGGCTGTAGCTCAGGAGGAAGACCAGATCTTGCGCAGCCAATGTGAAAGTGCCTTAAACCTGCATTGTTTTTAACAGCTACCAGTGGGTGATACATGTGCAAAAAGACATCTGATCCTATAGTAGTCTATGGTAAAATGTCCCATAGAGTACAAAACACTTTTCGGTTGAGTTAAGGTCCATGACATTGCTACTGACCAATCATGTTGTTATGATATCATAGCTTTAAAATGTCGGGGAAAAATGTTGTTATTACCAACACTATGTTCTGGAAAAAATGGAAAATATTTTCTTTATTTAATTTAAGAATATGATAAATATGTTATCCAGTTAGATTTGCTTTTAGCCCAATCTAGGTTACTCATATTAATTTGCTAGCGATTTTTTAATTACGTTATCTAGCTTCTTGGCTAATGCTAACTGAATGCTGAGACAATGTCACTGGGCAGTTGCAGTTTCGAACCTGATAAGATGAAGTTACCTCACTTAACTTATTTATTTTTTGGCTACAAAAAATATTTTTTTTGTCAAGCACATGAACACTGTCAATGAAACCTGCCATAAACGGTGCCATAAGATGAGCAGTCAGCTAACAGATCATATTGGGTCAAGTTGGCAATTACATTAAATTTATTTGTAATAATACAGCAATTAACTGTGATAAACCAGTGACAGTCACATGTTGCTGCCTACATAGTTAGAACTTTACATTTAAATAATACATTTGCACTGAGCAACGTTTGTGTTCAATAGTAGTATAACAGGAAAACAACCATCTAGCAGCCAGTTGAGTCGAATCGAGTCAGCAAATTGTGCTCATTGACAAAGATTCATTCAAAATGACAGCAACATGTTAGCAGTCTGTAATTATTTATAAATAGAAATTTCCCTCACGCCGACTATGAAACCAGAAATCAAGAGAGTGGGAGATCTGCTAGCATGTTATACATTTAAGTTGTAGCTATAAGATACCCCTGGATTGTACTGTCTTCTAAAAGTCTGCTAAAAGTAAGATAGCGAGTTGCTGTTGATGAGCTGATTCAGTGTTGTGATGCAGCTGTACACCAAACTTTTTTATGTTCCTTATTTTTAAACATGTTAATGAATAAATAAGTTGAAGAGCAGCAGTCGGAGTCTATTATAGATCACAGAGGTTTCTTGTTTAATTGCAAAACTGCCGACTAACCTATAACTAAGTATAATATTTTATTGATTACCTCACACACTGAGCTCACACACAGCCAGGAGGGCTCTTCTAATTGAAATTCTGAACAAATCCTTTATAGACATCATGCTCTGTAATTGAGTATTGAGTATTGATTACACTCCATATGTAGTAGCTTTAAGCGTGGAGAATATATGCATTGATGTGCCACATTTCAGGAGCAGATATCAGCGTAATGAAGCTCACACGGCACATCAGGTAAACACTCCATCACATCTGAAGCGCCTGGGTGGGATTTCGTTTAATTTGTGCATGGGGATCCAAAGATTCAGCACTTCAATCTAAATTATGCTGTTGAGTTAATTTATGGCAAAAAGGGTGAAAGGATGAAGAGAGAAGAAGTCTAATGAGAATCAGCATGCTTGGCTGCACAGGGAGGACCGAGCCATCCAATAAGTGTCTGGAAACCCTTCAGCTACTCCTCTAAATGACTTTTTAACCAAAGAAACGAGCGATTCACTGACACTTTAAAGAAGCATAGAACAGGATCAACACTAATGCTTTTGTTTGGGTTTTTTTTGCCAGTGACCTTGACATGTGCAAAATAACAGTTCCTTACTGGAGACAGAGTGATGTGAGTCTGCTCTATAGAGTTTATTGTCCATTTAAATCAAACCAGACGAGGTAGTGAAATGAGATAGCGGATGTTATACGAGCTGAAGTAAAGATGTCATCAAGATAAATGCTCAGCGGGGACGGTGAAATTTCACAGCAGGTATTTTTGGTGAAGGATGTAGAATCAAGTAGTTACCAAATTCAAAGGTTGCACCGTGTGCAGAAGTCTAGTAGAAGACGATGAAGTCTAGAGAAAGAGAGCATTTTGGATGACTTACAACCTTGACACTAGTGGTCCATCCATATACAGTGGATTACAAGTGGATCTGGTACTTCCATAGTGCTTTTATCTATGTCTAAGCAGTTTTCCATGCACTGATGAATACATCTGGGGTAACTTGTGGATCCACATTTTGCCCAAAGATACTTCAAGATGTGGACAACCTTAAAACAACCTTTGAAAATCATCTGATTTACTGTATATAACAGGTGGATCTAAGTTAGTCTGTTGCTTATCACTAATTCAATTTAGTTTTATTTATTTAGCACTGAATCACGATAGTAGTTGGCTCAAGGCACTTTGTATTGTAAAGTAGAGACCCTGCAATAAGAGAAAACCCCAAAAATCAGACCACCTCATCTGAGCACGCACTTGGTGACAGTGGGAAGGAAAAACTCCCTTTTAACAGGAAGAAACCTCTGGTACAACCAGGCTCAGGGAGGGCAACCATCTGCTGCAGCCCACAGACAGATCACCGACCCCACCTGGCACCCTCTGGTCGCTAGGGAAAAACGCAAATGGTTGCTGGAGGTCCTGTCTGGCACAACAAAGTCATCATCCTCCATTTAATATATGTGCAACAACAGCAATTTGCTAGCAACGTCATACGAACGAAGATGTGGGACCGGAGCAGTTAGCTGCTATCTTCAAAGCATCTTTTGTGTGTCAAGACAGCAAAACAGGAGTAAGAAGGAATCAGACTGCTATTGAATCAGGTTGGCAGGTACATGCAGTCTGTTTGTGATAATCCTGTGCTGTGATTCTGTACTTGCTGAGTGGTGGTAGTATCTGCATACTGTGAGTAAACAGAAATTCAATTCAATCTAATAACTACTTACATTTAGAGTCCAACCACAGACTTGAAATTCAGAAGTTCCTCCACAGGTTGGTGATTAAACTGCAGAATGAGGCAGAATGATTAAACTGCAGAATGAGCCTTACTTTTATATTTGAGTTTATTAGATACTAACCGATTGGTGTTGAGTCCCCTATTGCAAAATGTCACCAACACAGATAGCTGCTACAAGTACTGTTTGTCATTATATTAGTTTGAAACCCATCACACACTGATTCCAGTTGTTTGCAGTTACCTGCATACCTTTGGCAACCTGTCTATGAGTAAAAGCAGAAGGCTAAGGCTAAGTTGCCTACGGCGAAGCAAGAGGTGCAATTGCTTTTCTTTCAACCTCTGGACGACCAGTTTCTCATCAACAGCAAAAAAATTAATAACTAAATAATATTCAATGGAACCACTGATTTTTCCTTGTTACAAAGAAGTTAGTGTCCAATTTTTACTACTTGGCTGGCTGACACACAGTTGGTACCCAACAACAACCAGCACACTGACTATTAACAAGTCCTGAGGCTTCAAAATGTAAAGTCCAAAGGTCATGAACGAGCTCCTGCTGGCTGTGTCCAAATTTATATATACACAGCCTCACACATTTGACTACATGAAGCGGACAATGAGTGTCCATATGGCTGAAAGAGTAGACTCAGTCACAATACAGATGCAAATGCTTTTGTGTTTTCTCCAGGGACCGGCGTCACACACATTGTGCTGGTCGGTGTTCATTCCCTGCTGTTAAAGAATTCCACATCACATGTGGTCAAATGCTGCTTACCATTCAGGATCACTGCAGCCTGCTCAGTTTGCTCTGTGATAAAACTAAACATCCAAATTCATGAGCTACACAAGTAACCACACAGTGTGCAAAAATGTATGACCTGAAATAATAATACATTTTGAGTCCTTTAAATACTGGTTCACAAAACCTCACCCTGACAAACTTCAGCAGCCCCGCTCCCTCGATTTAACCGAATGAATGTAAACTTCCGAGAGTAACCACAGTCTCATTTCCTTTTCTCTGATACAGTAAATTAACTTTTCTGAATTGCAGAAGCTAATTTAGATAAGCAGTGAAATCAGGCAGACACGGGTGAAGCCGCCATTGTCTCCATCTTGCTCCGTGATGCTCTGTGGTCTCTTCGTCAAGACGAGCGGTGGCTGGGTTGGGGTCATCAGCCGTCGTTACATAATCTGAACCGGCCCATTGACAGGAATTAGTCTGGTGTTACAGCTCTGAGTAATCAGGGCTCAAGGGTTATAATACTTTTATATTTTTCATTAATTAAAAAACTTTTATTTCATTTTGATGTCAGTTTAGTTTTGAGTTTGCTTGATTCAGTTTACTTTTTAAGATCTTGTGTTTTCGTGTTTAATTCGTGTGAGTGGTATTTGTTGGGGCAGATGCTTAAAAGATTACCTCTGAATCATTGAAGCATAAAAAAGGCATTTAACTACAGTGTTGTGTTTGAACCAATTTTAAATTGTATCTTTAGGGATTTTGTTACTCTCAACCTGTTGCAAAAACATATTACTTGTTCCAATTTCTTTAGTTGAATCTGTGAAAAATGCCTAAGATAATAGAGTTTGACAGACACAAAATAACATATTTGCAAAATGAGGATGATTTACAAAGAGTTATTACCCAAAAATGTGGCACATATTGTCATGGTGTGCTGTGTCCTTAAAAAAATCTGAGGAAGCTGAACAAGTGGAGGACAAAAGAAGAACTAGCAGGCCTAAAGACATACAATCAGTAACAGTATCTGAAAGCGATTCTCCAAAGAAACTTTTGACACAATTGTATCTATTTTAAAGAACAAAAACAGGAAATCCAGGAATTGCTCTGACTCAAATACTGTCAGTGAATTTCTTTTCTGATGGCAAATTTTGAACCTGTGCACATAAAACAGCAAATACGCCTCAAAAACCTGTTCAGAGATGAGACACCGCAGCTTCAGGTGGTGAAATCAAACCTTCACAACAACAACAACAAAAAAACAAGATGATTTTGTGCTCAGCCGGTGATGTGTTAGTTATCTGCCTTCATCAGCTGCCTAACGTGCTGCGCTGCCACACATCAGCCACTGTCGTTTGATTTTCAGAGGAATCCGAGGGGGAATAATTGCGCTTATTCGTCTTGCCATCGCTGTTTCATTTAGTCTGCTGCCTCTGTGAAGGTTTTACATGTTTAGTGTGAAGGGAAGACTGAAGCGCACAGCAGTGATCATCATCTATGGGCTATTAAACATGTTTTTGAAGACAGTTTTAAGCAATAATGTAACGTGAACTGCACGTTTACATTTGTTTCCTTAGTAAAAAGCTTGCTGTTTTTCTTGTCTTGATCACTACAGCTGGATTTACTTACAAAAAAAAAAAGTCACTGGGCACCTTCTAATACTCGTGATACAGGACTGTTTTATTATTTTTCAAGATAGCCAGAAATCAATCCTTTCTCTGAACCTCAAATAATGACAAATTAACTGAATAGCTAATTTTTGTTACTGAAAGGTATAATTAATATTTTTAAGCAAAAAGTTACCAGTAACATCTGCCCATTCATTGATACAGTCAGCTTCAAATTTGGCAAAAGTGTTGCTGGTTACCTGAGTAACTGCAGTGCCAAATTTGAGATAATTTAGATGAACTTTTTTAATACTTTGGCTAAAAATTATTCTCCCCTTACTAAAAAAAATTGTCTTCTTCCAGATTTCTCAGAGTTGAATACAAACAGAATACAAACTGTTTCTTTGGCAGTTCCGTCCACTGCATCCTCTATGGAAGGAGTGCCAGTGGGATTAATGAGATGCTCCATTTGGAATCAGTGACCCAAGCCTTCCTCAGAATGCTGTTGGAGTTCTGCTTGAAGGTGGAAATTGAAGATCTCCCACTCACGTTCCTCCAGGTCTCTCTGTCATTGCATTGAAGTTATCCAGCAGGACAATGGAGTTGCAGATGGGGCACGCTTTAGCACTGCACCCAGGAACTCCAAGAAGACTGGGTGCTCCTGACTGTTGCTTTGCAAACAAGTGCAAACAACATTCAGGACTTGGTACCAAACCTAAAGAAGCAACCTTATCATTCACCGAGAAAAACTTAAAGGTACTGGCAGCGAGCCAAGGGGATACTAGAAGGCCCACCCCAGCCTCCTCTCATCGAGGGCAGCTCCAGCCCTTTTCCAGGACACTGTTTCAGAGCCCGAGCTGTGTGTTCAGGTAAGTCTGAGTATATCCACCTGGTATCAGTCAACCCCACATACCAGTTTGGGCTGCTTCCATGCCAGAGTGGTGGAGTTTCACATCCCAGTAGCTAACCTCAGCAGCCGGGGGTCAGACCGCCAGGGCGTCCACCCAGGACCATCACCCGACACACATCACGCTCAAACCCTACAGCGCCATCTGCAGGCAGTGAGCTCCAAGGAAGTATTTTCACTTTCTTTTTTGTGACATTTCCACATCAAAACCTTTAATAATATTATTATAATACTTTATCACTATCACCTGCAAAAATACTTTAATGCCAGACTTTCTTTGGTGTGAGTTTGTGTGCCATTACACTAATCTACCGTCTCTTTGAGACTGCCTCTGAGGAGTTGCAGGGTGACCACTTTCATATCATTTATTACAGTAAATCGACTCCCTCCATTAAAGGAGAAGGCTCTGAAATGAAAGGTGGCCCACTGGAGCGTGACAATCATCTCCTTTTTTAAATACACGGGCGATAAACATCCGTCTCCAAGGTAAAAGCACAGCCTTTTATCTTTTCTCAAGACATAATCAGAGGAGAAAGATGATTATAGTAATAGAAGACGGGAAGCAGAGCTTGTTTCATGCTGCCCAGCAGAAAAAATTGCCATCATAGGAAAAGATGTTTGCTCTGCATGTGGTTTTGTTCACTGCTGGTCCTTTAACAGGAATAGTTTAGGGCTGTTCATCAGGTGGGGGGTCCTTTCCTTTTTATGAACCAGCTTGGATCTTTTGCATTGGATTATGATGGAAAACAAAAGGCAGGCATCAGGTGAGAGTTAAAAATGAGATAAATTACTGGAATATAATGGAGCGAGGCTGTCAGACAAACACAAATATGGTATCTAAATGTAGGCACAAAGGAGCAGCTGATATCTCACATGGCAGAATGAGCCCTAAATATTTACCCAGAATGCACTTTTTCAAGTTTCTTCCAATGAATTATCAGAAAGCAGATCAAACATTGATGCTTGTTTCTGTTACTCTACATCACAAACATTAATTCTGGTTACAGAAAAATCATGGTGAACAAAAAAAGCAGATTTTGGCTCTAGACTGTGCCTCTGGAGTGGGTGTAAAATCGTTCTTCAGGCCTGAAAATTTCCTTCCTTTCTAATCTGCCTTTAAGAAAGCAGATGATTGTTTAACGCCTTCAGATACAGAAGCACTGATCTTCAAGCCCCAGCCGAGGATGTGCTCCTACATCTGCACTGAGGAGCTGGATGCAAAGTCGCACACTTGTAGCTGCTCAGAGCAAGTGTACTGTGTAAGAATCACACAGCTGGACAAATTTTCATTCTTATCACTCGGACACGTCGCTCGGAGGTACCAGTGCTATTGTGAATCCATCTATTGCACTGCAAACAGCGATAAGGTGCGGTCAGCCGGATTCCCGAGCCCTCCTTGTACTCGCAGAGCAGCATTAATGATAACACTGCGAGATAAAAGCCGGGACGTACACGAGCATTCATGCAGAAATTTTCTTATTAAAGAACTGTCGACACCACAGTGCAGCGAGCTCGCCCTTTGAATTGGGATCCACATTTCCAAAGACAGGAACTTATTGAGTTTGCTCATCAGCTGTAGAGAGAGAGAGAGGGAGTAACAACACCACTCGCCTGCATGCACGCCTCCAATTTCCACTGGGTATTAAAATGAAGGACACCTCAGGGAGAGTGACCTTTAGTGCCCGCGCTCTCACCAGCAGATAGGGATGTAAACACTGCAGGGTTTTTGTGGGATTTTCTGTGCGTTCCTGCTAACTTCAAGTCTGAATAGCCGCTGCTGAACACGGTCAAAGCCGAGTGTCAGCGCACTTTTTAAATGACATTGAAAACCTTCATAACGAGGTTGCGCATTCTTTATACCGAATAATGTGAGCTGAACAAAAGCGATGCAAATGCACAACTCTGAAAAGAAAGCAGCTGCAGAACATGTTGAATAAGGGGGAGAGAATCCAAGCCGCCAGGTCCAACCAGCACCTGAAACCGCAGATCACAGACACTGTGGGTCCCTACGTCACTGAACTTCAAATACTGAAACCACAAGTTGGATATAAACGATGGACTGTGGCTGCACTTTGGTCGCCATAATGTTTTTTTGTTTTTAAACTATTACCACTCACTCACATGAAACTTTATTAGGGACACCTGCTCATTTCACACCAATGTCTAATAAGCAGTGATGGGAATAACGGCGTTACAAGTAACGGCGTTACTAACGGCGTTACTTTTTTCAGTAACGAGTAATCTAACTAATTACTATTCCTATCGTTACAACGCCGTTACAGTTACTAACAAGGAAACGCGGTCCGTTACTATTTTTCAACAAACAGACGGTTGAAGCTGTGTTCAGCTTACCGCATCTTATATCAGCTGCACGGAAGTAGCTGTAAGTAATCTGGACGCTACAGCTTTAAGCAGCTGCGCGCTCCCGCGGACGCTAATCACGATCACTGTCTAGCACAACACCTGGAGCTAAGGAGGCAAAACAATCGAGTGCTGCTGTTTGACTGAGGAAGAATAAAGTAGTCGTGGTAAGTCAATCACGTGACCACTTAAAGACAAAGCAACAAGGTGCCAGTTTTTAAATTGTGGCGATAGGCCACGTAAAACCAGAGTCGTGATAAACAAGATATATGCGACGTTTTTTCCTCAATAGTTTCGCCACGTTAGCGCTAGCAAGCACTCTCTGCTTATGAGCAAAAAAACTAAACAAAACAGGGGAAGTTTTAGGAGTGACGTCGAGAGAGAGAGCAGAAAAAGAGAGAGAGCGAGTTTTGAGATGTGAGATTTGTGACGTTTAGCGTGTTTGGAGTGTGTAGTTAATGTGTTGTCTTGTGTAGTTAGTGTGTAGTGTTGTGGATAGTTTTGTGTTGTGTGTCAGAACAATGAGGCGACTGCTGTCTCCAGGTAGAAACAGCAGTGATACACCTGCTGCTGTCAGACCTGCAGGTATCAGGCTGTGATGTTCTCCTTTATAGTGCACACAAACTAGTTTTTGGAGTGGCACAAATAATTTGTGTGGCATCTTATTGAAGAACAGCTGATTGTTCTGTAAATAGTTTGAAATGGTTATTTAAAAAATCAAGGTAAATGGATGCAAATAAATTTGTTGTTTGCAAAACTTGTGCATAGGATTTTAAAATTGACAATTAATATTTGCATTTAAAGTTATGAAATATGATTCATTAAAGATGTTTGTGGTTGTTACAGTAAAAATATAACTTTTTCTACTCTGATTTTATGGTTTTTGTCTGATTTTTAGATCAATTCTGGTTATACAGTATGACAAAATGAGAACATAACTGTAAATTCAGGCACGCAAGGTTGTGCTAAAAAGAATGATACCAAACAAGGCAAAGTGAATAGTTTTTAAAGGTAAAATGTGGAGGGAAAATCAAGAGTAGTAAAAAAATGGCCAATTATACCCTGGACCCCAGGGGGTTAAACGTTCTTTGTTTTTTTTTAAAGTAACGCAATAGTTACTTTTCCAAGTAATTAATTACTTTTAGAATATTGTAACTCAGTTACTAACTCAGTTACTTTTTTGAAGAAGTAACTAGTAACTATAATTGAATTACTTTTTCAAAGTAACTTGCCCAACACTGCTAATAAGCCAATCACGTGGCAGCAAGTTAACGTTTTTAGGTATGTAGACATGATCAGAATGACCAGCTTTGAGCTGGTAGGAAGGTAACGGCAACTCAAATAACTACTTGTTACATTCAGGGTGTGCAGAAGAGCTTCTTTGATTGAGGAAGTTTTCTCGGCACACTTTGTCTCTTAGTACCTGCTGAGCATTGTTTAAACACCACAGCCTCCCTGAGTGTTGCTGCTGACCGTGTCCATCCCTTTATGACCAAACTGTACCCATCTTCTGACGGCTGCTTCCAGCATGATTACACACCTCAGATCATCTTAAACTGGTTTCTTGAACATGGTGTAACAGGAGATTCACATCATGGATTTGCAGTAACTGTGTGATGTTATCATGTCAACATGGACCAAAATCTTAGAAATGTTTCCAGCACCTTGTTGAATGTTTGTCATGTAAGTCTCAGGATCATGTTATTTTTTCCAGCAGTGTTACTGGGTGGGCTAATACACCTTTTATTCATATTTCTAATCATCATTTACGTCCCTGAGATGCTTCAGCTGAATAAGTTTTGGTCGTACTTCATGATTATTGTCTATAAAGGGAAGTTTCGACTGGGCAAATGATGACTGAGTGGATGAGTGGACTAATTTTTCTGGTTTTGTTAAGCTAAACATGATAATTCGGACTCTTTAGCCTCCTCAGTTCACTGGATTAGAATGAAGGTCGTTATAAACTCAGGATGAACATACTCCGAGTTTATTGAGCTAACTCTGATCAGCTTTTTAGAACTGAAACCTCACAGTTGGTTTAACCTGTTCTAGCCTACAGCGCCCTGTTCACCCTCTTGTGTTTCTAGACTCCAGTGCAGATCACTTCCTGTTCCCTTCTTCCCCTTTTCCACTTTTACTCCAATATCCCACAACTTCGCTCCAGTTCTTTCCTTATTTCCCCCCCAAGTCCATAAAACTCTTCTTTCTTTTTTCTTTCACACGACCTCAATTACTTACAGGCCAGCACACTGCTAGCAGTGTATCTGCAGGGAGCTGATATCGTCTGAAGCGTCAGATCTGGCGGTTTATCTGTCAGGCTCTGTTGGATTATAATTCGCAGGATATGAGGTGTAGAAAAGTCTGATCTCACACAAAGGACACAGTTGTCTGTGTATGCAAAACATCTCCCTCTCACATGAAAATGGCACAGTTTATATCCATGAAAGCTGCCCCGCAGCTAAGTATTTCATCCTCTAATGATAGTCGTAGTGTGGCGAGGGCCCTGTCCTCGCTGACCTCAGATCAGTTTGATTTCAGCTGACGGCGGTGGCGCCTGGAGAGCTGTCTTTCTCCTGTCTTTGCACAAAGAGGGGAGCCTTAAAACATGCCAGAAATACAAACTGTTTCTTTGGCGTCACTTCAAAACGGCCTTTTGTTTACAAGATTTCCTCCGGCTGAGGAAATATAACTGCCTGAGCGCCCACCAACACAAACACGCTAATCCTGCCTGGAGACACGGGGAACAGTTGTGCGCTCTGAATTCTTAGTTTATATATTTGAGTTTGGGATTCTGTTAAAGTTTTACTGCAAAGCTCCTCAGAACCACGCAGATCCAATCCGCTACACCAAGGTCATGACCTACCGTCCTCCTTCACCAGGACCTCCTTCTGGCACATGTCCTGCACGTTCACGGTGCAGTTGACGATGAACTCTGGCGTGGAGCAGTCGTGCGTCATCTCACACTGGTAACACTGGATCTGCAGAGCCAGCCCTGAAACACACACACACACACAGAAACCCCGTCATTCACGATAACTCAGCCCAACAACGTCCTCGACACTGTTTTTTCCTCCAGCTTTATCGTGAAAGTTTCACCTCAAAGTGGAGTCGAGTTTTACTTTGTTAAATATTCTGCCTTTGACTCGCACCGTTTCAAATCTGTGTGACAGATAATGCTCAATTATTTATCTGCCTTGCTGCTGGTGCGTTTATCTTAGCAGCACATTTCATCATGTCTCCCTTTGATAGCTCATATTTGTCCGTTTCCACAGTAAAGCTGACTTGTTTACACCGAGTGTCCTTCAGAGAGCTTATTTACTGGGAGCGAAGGATAAACAGATTTCCGGCAGAAATCCAGTGCAGGTCATGAGCACGCTGACCCGAATCAGAATCTATTTTTCATAACTGAGAAGATATATTTTTAACAGAGCGAGTCACACGCTGGAGACGGGGATCAGTCACACAGCACCTTTCAAGTCTTACCCATCACTAAAACAGTCTATAGGCTACATATAGATCCTCATGTCTCTGTGGCTGACTGACTCATGGATCATCTTATTTTGACATTTAAGGTGTTTATAACCAGTTCCTCAGGCTCCTCTCATCTTGTGTTTTAACTTCAGGTTATTTTAAAAAAAAAATCTATAAGAAGAAGAGTCATGGTTTTGGATAATTTCATGTTTTTGTCTTTTTCTATCAGTTTCATCTCCTCTCTTTGGTGATTTTCAATTTCAACTCAGTTTTATTTATACAGCACCAAATCACAACAAAAGATGCCTCAAGGGGCTTTATATTGTAAGGTAAAGTTGTAAAGTTGCTACAATAACACAGAGAAAACCCCAACAATCAGACAACCCTTTTTGAGCAACCACTTGGCGAAAGTGGGAAGGAAAAACTCCCTTTTACCAGGACAAAAGCTCCAGCAGAAGCAGACTCAGGGAGGGGCGGCCACCTGCTGGGGGTGACCAAGAAAATTTATGAAGTCTGAAAAACAAATAGTTACAAGTAGTGAAAAACTTAGTTTCATATAGTAAAAACTTTTTTTTAGAGTTTACATGATCAGACTTTGATGGATGTGTTTGATACTTTGAGTCAACAAGCTGTGTTTCTAATGTAATACCTGTTCCTATTGTCAACAATAAACTTCATTGGATGAGCTGTATCACCAGCACTGTCTTAAGAAAAGCCTGGTCTTTTGTTGCTAACCATGAACAGCCTCCCTTAATCTTGAATTAATGCTCTCATGATGAGGTTATAGGACGCCTCTAGCAATCAAAAAGGCGTATAAAGGGTCATTTGTGCCAAAAACAGTCAGTATACTGAATAATAACATGGTGGGATGTATTTCTATAGTTGTATAGTTTTATAAATGAATATCTATGAATGTGGGCTGATAGCCATTGTTTTGCTTTTATCATAAATTCACTGATTTTTGCCTTTTTTCATTAATGAGACAATAAAGTTATTCTACTCTAATCTATTTTCCTTCTATTGTGCCTCCAGCACATGCCTTCCTTACAACATAAATTATAAAGACTAAAACTACAGATTTTAAAACAATAAAAACTAAACTGAAACAAGCAAACCCACTGAAACTGAATTAAAAAAACATAAAAATTAAACAAAATACAACTAGAAAACACCCAAAGCAAAAACAGCTGTGTTGCCTGTTCCACATCTGGACAGTTTGCCACGCTGTTTCTCAATAAAAGTGTGTCTCCTACGTTTGGATCTTCTCGGACAGCCACACTTTGATCCTGCCTGCCCGAAGATGGCATCCTAATAACCCTGATCACAGGCTGGAGTGGATGTTCAGAGGAGCACCGCTGTGATACGAAATCCACTCCTGGAGTGGAGATTCATGTTGCAGCAGCAGCACAGGTTTAGATAACCAGCCTCTTTAATGAGAATGATTTGAAACTAGAAATATTCTGAAACGTTAAAAGAGAAACGAGTAGTTTTATTTTATTCGGCTGTTGTGCAAATATCCATGCATGTGAACGTTTACAGCTATAAATACATATGTATGTAATGTGTGGGTACACATGCTTCCCTATGGATTTCTTGCTCTGCATTATTAAGTGCACATGCATTTGTCCCTACAAAATAAAAGCACCATGACATCACTAGTCTCAGTGTTTTCTTCTTCAGCAGGTTTAATCCCAGGATATGAATTATGAGTTACAGGACTTTTTGTATCAGGAGACAGCCGCACAGCATTTCCTTTGGTGCTGTGGACATGGAGGATCCTTTTCTTCTCAAGAAGTCTAAAAACCAGCTCCTTCTCGTTTTAGATAAAAAACAGCGATGTACGGGCTTATTTAGATTATCCTGTTCTGAATCAACCTGAATCAACCTTTATTGACATTTTACTCAGCATCCCAACTTTATTGGAATTCAGGCTTCTCTGGATCATTTTTAGCAAGTGTTTTTCTGTCTTCTTGTACTTCTACTTGAAATATACCGGGTGCTGGATCTTCTTCAGTGTGTCAGAACAGTGATCCTCAAGCTTACTTTTCATTTTCTGAAAGTGGAAGAGTCCCGGTGGCGAGCAAACATTGTGTTCTTCAAATCCTGTGTTTTCAACATGGCTCCACAGTGCACATGGTTTCCTTCTCCGTGCGACACCTCGGGGTTTCACCTTAAAACTGTGCAATGACAGTCTGACCCCAAGGGATGGATTCACGGTGCACAAAGCCATGAATGCAGGAAAAATGATGAGCCTGCTCCTGGTCTCGCTCCTCGCTGCCTTCAGGCGTGGAAAGCGTGCACTGTAGATCCAGGTCTCATCACCTCCACATGAAATTGTTAGGATGCCTGGGTCGTTGACCCAAAGTTTTGAGTTTATTATATTATTTATCATTTCTAGTCTTTGGTTTCTTTGTTAAAGTTCTGTCTTATAGTTTATGTCTCTGTTCCCTCTGTTGCAGTACCTGCCTGTGAGTCTGTGTCTTTAAGTTCAGTCTGTGTTATGTTTCCTGTTTTACTTTGGAGGTGCATGTCTTATGTTAATGTATCTGGTTTTGCTTCCCCTGTTTCGTTAGGCCTGATTTGCCCCAGCTGTGTTTCCCTCCTGTTGCCCATTCCCTGATTGCTCCCTCTATGTATTTAAGCCCTGTGTTTCAGTTTGTTGGTGTTGTGATCGACCCTTATGCCATGCTGTGTGTTCTGTCAGGCTTCCTGCGTAACTTTATTTTGATATACCCAGTTATGTTACATTTGAGTTTAGCATTAAAGCGGTTTTGAGTTCAAGTCTTGCCTCCGAGTGTCTGCACTTTGGGTCCTTTTCCTGCCTGCACACAGCCGTTCCATAACAGAAATTCAGGTCAGCTTGAAACAAAAGTTGATGTTTGCACTCTGTGTTGCTGATAAAGTAGAAGTGAAAGTGAAAAATGGACCAGCATTCAGTATGCTGTATTGGAAAAAATGTGATGCATCATAAATCCTGTAAAATAGTTATTATGCTACCTCTGTCTGTCTAATAGACAACACATCCTAATACTATTAATAATAATATGCTATTTAAACATTTTCTCTTATTTTCAAACCACTCAGATATGAAACTCCAAAAGAAAAAACAGATTACTATGTTCTGGCTTTTTGTTGGGAACTGCACAAGAGGTGCAGCACAGTAAGATCGGTGCTAGTGTACTCCAGCACGTTTACTGAAGGACTGCACTGAAGCTGTCTGTTTAAATGTGCTTTGTTTAAAAATTAACTGAAACCAGCAGAAGAATGGGAAGAAACAGCAGCTGTAATGTGATGTGCATCATGTGCTCCAGAGATTTTTGTACGATTTTGAAAAAAGGCCAGGCCGTACTCTCCAGTAATACCACTATCAGCCACAAGGTGGTGCAGCGAGTAAGAGTCAAAACTGCACAGCGTTACTTTTAGCTAAACTTCTGTACAGAATTCAGGGTATTTTTATACGTAACCTTATTTTTGTAGCATAAAACATAAACGTTAAATAATGTAGAAATTGTCTCTTTAAATTGGCAATACATAAATATTTTTAAGAAGAATTTGATGATGGTTGGGATAAACAACTACATCACAATCATTTTTTATCCAATTGTGTTTTCTTTTTGATCTCTTTTGTTTAATCATTTTCCATTTGTGATCTGTTCTTTTTTGTATTTTTTTTAACTTGTTTTCTCTATATATTTTATTTAACTACACTTTATTTAAACAAATTTGTTAAATCTTGCTAGAGAAGGTAAACATTAAGTTAAACACAGCAAACATATTTAAACTATTTTTGGTAAAATAAGATGTAGAACTCAATAAAATAAAATGCAATATGAAAAAAAAATCTTAAGAAGGTAAAAATTAATCTGAAATCAAAATAAGTCAAAATAAAATCAGTATGCATTTAAATTAAAACTTTTAAGTAATTTGATACATAACTATCTGTTTAAGTTCTATTGAATGTTCTGTAAGACAGAAATTTACTAAAATTTACTATTTATGGAGACTTGTATAAAGTAAATACGTGAATAAAAAAAGCAGAAAATTACAAGAACATTTTCTGTTTTTTCATTTTTCTAGAGTGTAACTTATCTTTAAAATGCTGCCACCTTGTGGCAAAAGCTTTCATTACGTTTGTGTTGAAGGTTTTTACTAAAAGTACCTTTAACAACAACTTTGTTGGGCCACCTGATCATAACTGTACTACACATTGTAATCCATTTATTTATTTTATTTTATATTTACTGTTTATTTATTTAGTAATTCGTATGTTTTAAATATGAACATATATGATGCTGAGTTTTATAGTTAAAACTAAATCCTGTCCAGTTATAACATTAAATTGATATACACATTAATGAGCCAATAGTAATGTCACGTATGTGACTGTACACACTGAGTACTTTAAGCATATTCTACGCAGAAACTTTTTCTATTAAACAGTACTGCGACTTTTACTTTAACACTTTTAAATGAGTTATTAAATTTTCAAAAATCGCTGTTTAAAGTCTCGTGCACACATTTTTCATGTTATAAATCCGTATGAGAGCTGCACGTGCAGCTGAAAATCCTCCTCTGTGTTTATTTCTGATGAAATTTTCTGTTTTGGGTCTTTTTCTCTTCCTTTCCAGACCCTGGAGAGGCCCCTGGCTCTGCTCTCTCTCTCTCCGCCTAAACTTACCTGGATCGTTTCATGCGCACCGGAGCGCACAGTCCGCGCGTGCAGACTGAGCCTCCTACAGTAATAAAGGTTTAATGTGAGTAAATCCATATCAGTCTCATTAGAAAAAGGAGCAGAGAGCCTCCCGGTTTGTCTCCCACCAACGAACAGCCTCCATACCTGAGCCGAGGAGCAGCAGGAGCAGAGAGGAGAGCGCGAGGAGCCGCATCGTCCGCGGATCAGTGAGACTCCGCGCGGGAGTCCGACAGACGGAGGCGCGCCGGCTCGGAGGTGCGGACACGGAGCAGCGGCGGGCAGCCTGGCATGGTGAGCCTGACGCCTCCCGCGCGCCTCCAACGCGCTTTTATCCTCCTTGCGCACGCACACAAGCGCGTGCACGGAGACACTGCGCACCACGTGGTAAAGAAACTTTAACCATGTACCTTCTCACTCTCCTCCTCCATCACCTCCTTTTCTTCTCCTCTATTTACAGTCTCATAGTTTTCTCCTCCTGGTTCTCTTTCTTCCTTTCCTCCTTTTCCAAGTATTCGCCTCCTCCTCTACTTCTCCCGTTTCGCCTCCTCATCTTCATTCTCTTTCCTCTTCTTGTCTCAAGTCTCTGTTCTCTTCTTCTCCTCTTATCTTTTTAGTTCTCCTTGTCCTTTCTCCTCGTTCTGATTCTCAGTTTTCTTAGCTTCCTCCTCCTTGACCTTCTTCTTGTCCACCTAATTCTTCTTTTCCTCTTCTGGATCAAAGTCCTTCACCAGCCACTTCTCCTCCTCCTCCCTTTTCTACTCATCTCTTGTCTCCTTCTTAGCTCCTGTCTCATTCTAATCTCCTTCATAGTCTCCTCCCCCTCCTTTTTCTTCTTCACAAACTTCTCATCATCTTTGTATTCTTCAACTTTCCCTCCTCTTCCACCTCTGGAATAAAGTTCTGCTTCACCAACTTTCCTTCTTATTGTTAGTAGTACTCACAGTAGTAGCAGTACTAGTAGCATGTGGATATTTTCTGACCTGTGTTCAGTCTCATTCATCACGGGAGTCTAACATCGACTTACTGACATAAATAATTAACGTTTTTCACTCTTCCAGCTGCCTTAAATCCCTCTGATGGCTCCTAATAACAACAGTCTCTTATTTATGGCTCATTATTAAACAGAAATGAGACGATAAAGTGCCACAGATTTAGTGCTTTGACCTCCAAAGTCCCTACTCAGATTTATTCATCTCATGAGTTATAGGAATCACTTCGCCAAAAGTTTTAGCTCCATTTCAGTCTTTGACCCAGAAAATGATCCACAAACACTGGACTGGAGGTCAGAGGTCACGGGTACAGTTTGTGGAAAGCTTCATTCAAACTATGATAAAATGGGACCATCGGGCCACGTGTTTGACACCACTAATCTGGAGTTTAGTACAATCATACATGAAGTTTTAAAGTGGTCTGTAAGTTGTCTGAGCTCCTACAAATTCCTGTTGTTAGTCACGTGTCATAAGATGGGAACAAACCCTGGATGATTAAACGTGTGAGCTCCAGTTTTTGTGAACAGACTGTAAAACTGTAAACGGAGGAGCTCTCCGGTTCAGTACTGGTCAGGCGAAGCAGCTTTCAGATGCTTTTCAAAGACAAATAAGTCTGTCTGCAGAACTCTGGGGGGTAAAAACCGGCTGGATTTTCTTTTACAAATCCAAAAGATGAATCAGTCTCCCGAGCGCCGTACATGGTGGGCTAATATTTCACATGTAGCTGAAACCTGGGTGAACTACAGCAGCCTTCGTATCAACCTGTCCACCGAGAGCTGCACGGGGAGTAAGAGGATTTCAGTGCAGAACAAACCCAGATGAGGGCAAACTGCTGATCTGCAGCAAAGGCGGGTCATGCTTTGTCACCGTTTACGGGTCTCAAAGGAGGGAGGCTTCAATCCTTGGTCTAAATTCCAGCAGTTTCACTCAGGCTCGGTGCGATCAGCCCGTTATAATCTGTGTCTGTGGTGCATCGAGAGGCTGTTTGTGATTTACTGTGTTAATCTGCTTAATTGGAACTTGGATAATTGCACATTAAGACACAATTAAATGCTATGAATCCCTCCTTTGGTCGAACTTCGAATTAGCTGACGGTCATTTAAGTTACGTTTTAAGGAATGAGAAGATTTACAGCAACGACCCAAGGAGGTTTTTACTCAGAAATGAGACGTCCAGGTAGATAATTAAAGTGAAACCTCTCCGGTGTGAGAAGGAGAGACATAACGGGCAGCTGTTCAAGCTGTTGAAATGTTGAAAAATGGGTCCAAACTTCAAGAGGAGAAATTTTAAAAGCCATTAGTCCATGTGTGGGTTACAGGGGCGACAGTCTAAGCAGAGATACTCAGACCTTCATCTCACGTTTCCTCCTCCAGGTTTGTGGTTGGATCGTTCATCGAGCCCATCGTCTTCAGACTAGCAGCAGTCAAATTCATCCACTATAGAGTTATCAAACAGGAAAACTACCCCAAAATCCCAGATCTGTTCTTTGTATCAGGCTGTAAACATGTTTATCATAACATAAGAGTCTATGGCAGGGGTCCCCAATCTCAGTCCACGAGGGCCGGTGTCCCTGCAGGTTTTAGATCTCACCCTGGGTCAACACACCTGAATCACATGATTAGCTCATTACCAGGCCTCTGGAGAACTTCAAGACATGTTGAGAAGGTAATTTATCCATTTAACTCAGCTGTGATGGATCAAGGACACATCTAAAACCTGCAGGGACACCGGCCCTCGTGGACTGAGATTGGGGACCCCTGGTCTATGGGGACTGAATCACTGCTGGAGCCTCAAGTGGATCTCAGAAGAACTGCAAGTTTTGGCACCCGAGCCATTTCAAACACCACAGTACGAGCTGAAGGTCATCGCTCGATGGAGCCAGCAGGACTGCATTCCCTCTGCTGCACCCAGAAACTCTGTCCATAAACAGAATCAGTAAAAATGAGTTCAAATTCATCCACTTCTTGTACTTCACTAAATTCGAGGCATCAGCAGTAAGTTTAGCCAAGCGTGCTGCAGCTCTAGTTTCTCTTTATGGCAGCTTCCAAGTATCCTAACATGACTGATGGCACACTGGGAGCCATTATGCACCGAGCCTTTTAAAACAGCAACACTAATCAAAGATGACCGGCCATCGGATCAGGAAAAAAGATCCCTCGGCGTGCATGCAGAGTGTGGCCGGCATCTTAAGAGCAAAAGAAAACAAAAAGTCCAAAATGAACCCAATCTGCCTGTGAAATATGAGACTTTTGTGTCTTTGGGAAATGTTATTAAACTGGTTGCTGTGCATCAAGAGGAAGTCATTATGTCAAAAAAGAGGAAGACGCTGGGACATTTACTCTGACAGCTCAAACCGTGCAAGGTTACAAGAACCTTGATGCTTCCTGAGCTGCGGGAAGGTCCAATATTTTAAGTTTCTCTGCTGGCATCAGGCTCCACGCTTTACAGCTCCACATTCCCCCCACTTTGGATCTAATGCCCTTGACAGATGTGGTAACCGAGCAATGAGACTCTAACACAAAATACTTCTCACGTGTTCGTGTTTCAAAAGTAACGTGCTGAAGAAGTGTGAATGTAACCTGGGAACCTGCTCAAAATGACAAATAGACTCGACTAAGCCACAAATGCTGCAGTCACATGGACAGGATTTTAAATCCAGTCTGTTTGTTTCATAGTTCCAGCTCAGGCCAATCGCAGGGAAAACCAACAGCTTTTTCCTAAAACAATCACACAGTTAAATGAAAGAACAGGCTCAGAATCAGCTGGC